>NC_060885.1:27228631-27266131 GCF_014805685.1 Silurus meridionalis | reverse complement strand
GACGTGATTGGCTGAAACAGAGGATGTGATCCTGTAGGTTCTTGTTTAGAGTCGCTGAACTACAGCAGGTGTGTCTGGGATCCATCTGAGATTTGGCTAATTCAACTCTACTTCTATAGATAAAGCAGAGCAGAGCAATGCTTCAAATAACAAAAGTTAATGTAGGTGTCACACAGGTGGTGTAAGAAAGCTAAAGATTTATTATAACATTAGCTTTTATGTCTCGGGTCGCTGAAGTTTAGCATCGGGTTGCTGAAGTTTAACGTTTGTCCCGCGTTACGTTACATCATGCAAACCAGACGTGGATGAGGGCAATGAGATTAGTTCAGACCTGATCACTCACACATACATTTTCCAACCACCATGGCTCCATACAGCATGTACGTCTAGTAAAACGTCTTATCCAGCCGAACGTGTTCTCCGTCTTCCTCAGTTCTGTCCAATTATTTCACACTGGTGTGTATGAATACACTGGAGGAGAAAGAGCAGAAGGAGGAGGAGGAGAAGAGGGAAAATATGAAGGTCCGCTGGGGGACAAAACCTCGTCTCAGTGCAGAGACTTCGTAACATCAGCTCTCGAAATTACAGGAGACAAAATAATAACAAAAAATGAAACTGTCTCACATTAACTGTCTGGAACATCATTGGACTCGCAGCAAGACTGGGTACAAATCAGAGGGAAATCAAGTTTTTCCTCTCATATCTCATCGTAAGTCCGTTAAGCCCCGAGATGGAAGTCTTGATGTTGAGGGACCTGTGACCACAGGAATAAAATAAAAAACCATTGTGTCAGTCTCAAGATTTATTAGCGAGGTCTAATTGATTTTATTGCGAAATAGGGAAGAGAAGTAAAAACGGTGTGCTGTGTGTCCATGTGTTTTCTGCATCGATGTCCATGTAAGTTTTTTTTAGGGATTTAATCACAACGCTGCCTTTTTCCCCTTCTGTTTACCTGTGCGTTGTACACTGTCGGCTCGAGGTGTCACGCATGAGCACGCCTGAACCTCGTCCTCTAGAATGTCCTAAGTGCATTAACATAAGCGCTGCATGTAAATCATGATGAAGGATGTGTACGATGACTAGTGCTGCAGCCTGCCAGGCTTGTAAGACATGGCGAGAGGAAATGGATCTTAAACGGCCTGACTGGACCAATTCGTTCCGGTGGCCTCGCGTCCCTTTTAACCATTCAGCTCCAAACACATGTGCTGTAAAGCTTAGTGTCAGAAAGCTCAGAGATGGACATAATGCTTAGGTGCCCAGGTCAAAGTTGATTACTTTTTAGCACCCATTAGGCTGGTTCCGTATGGAAATTGTGCAAGAATAGTGCATTGATAGTCCACAACGAGTATTAAAAATGTAACGCTGATGTTCTCATCCTGACACCTGTCCATCATCTCCAAACTCTCCCCGTCAATAAGAACACCACCCCGATCAGGGGTGTGACTTGCATTATATGATAAAACACACTGTGTGTGATGAACAACTTCCCTTTTCTTGCCGCTACACAGCTGTGCGTCTAAACACTGGCGCTCTTATGCTCGTAAATCAGCCCTTTGTGCAGCAGCAGGATCCAATCAGCTCCAGGTGGAGGCTCAGGGAGCGGAGTCAGACTCTGAGCTAAGGGATTACAAGCCATGCTCTGGACACCAGATCAGGCCAAAGGGCCTGAACAGTAAAATACAAAGTGGGCCGAGAATGAAGCCCTGAGGAACGCCAACACGCTAAAACCCCATATCTTTTGCATATTCACGCCATTGCGTAACTCCCTTTTATCCATCTTTCTTTTGTGCTTCCACATATCATATGTTCAGTTTAACTGTCACTTTGTATCACTTATCACTTGTACGTCTACACATTTTTAAAACTCACACACACACACACACACACACACACACACACACACACACACACGCACACACACACTTCTCTTCCTCCCACTTACACACTCAGAACTAGTCCAAAGGGACAAAACTGTAAATCACAAATGGGCTGAGAGCGGAACCCTGAGGAATGCCCAATCAGAAAATAAATACGTTTTACAGATTCCTGCAGTCGTACTATCATGTCATAGCCACAGCCCTTTTTCTCATCAGATTCCCATACTTCATCCATAAACACTAACTCGCTCACTATAACTGTCACGCATTTCAAAGCGCTGAATCCATAAAACGCACTCGGACCGGGAACCAAGCCCTGAGGAACACCTTCACACTAATATGACGTGTTTAAATATACGTGCCATTCACATCTTCGTCATTCTTCTTCTATTCACGCACGCTTGTCTCTCAATCTTTCCTTCTGTAATCTAAAGGCACAAACCAGAAACCTTACAATGTTCATGGACCGAGAACGGAACCCTGAGGAACACCATCACGTGTATTCACACACTGTTATGCAATCACATTCTCCTACTCTGCTCATGAACACTTTCTTTCTCACACGCCACGCTCTCGGAGCGGAACGAGTGAAGGAGGGGGGCTGCAAGGGAGGGATGTTGATGAAAAATGGCACGGGCTCATGGAATGCGATTTCAAGCTTCCACATCTGCAGGAAAGACGAAACCGGCCTCCTAATTTTACAATGATGATGTCAGCCGGCCTACATGACAGCGTGCAGCTAAAGTGCCAAGCCCCTCCACCCCCCTCCCATTTTTCCCCCATTCTTTCTCCTTCTTTTTTTACTCCTTGTGCTCTCTTGCTCTTGTTTCTTCTCCCCTGGTTAATTTTTTTTTTCAGTCCACAGTGAATGATATTTTGGATGTATTCTTGCATATAGATCACTCTCTCTCTCTCTCTCTCTCTCTCTCTCTTTCACTCACACAGAGGTGTAATATTAGCAGTGCTCCCATTCAGACGGGAAAAAAATCGAGACACGTAATTTGCTGATTTTAGGAAAGAATTACTCACGTGTTTCTGGAACGCCTCCAGCAAAGCTTTATGATTAGCCGAGAGCCGCTGATCCGGCTGTCAGATACCAGAGGAACCTGATCGTGAAGAGGAAGTTTTGATTACAGCTGAAGGAGAAAAGGGTCCAATTACATACTGAATTATCTACATTATGACTGGTGTTTTATATTTTTTCTAAAGAAAGGGGTGAAGAGTGGACTCAATGTTTAACCTACTTTCAGGGGGAAACACAGTTGTGAAAAAATCCAAGTCACATTAACCATAATGTTGAACATTGCAGTAAGGGTATCAATTTCAGAAAAAATCATCACTGTTGTGCTTTTAAAATAATCAACATCATGAAGAAATGTTTAAGATGGTTATTTTCCTGATACAGCATGCCACAACGTATGTTACTATTTTTACACCACAACAGATTCATTATATTTAAATCATTCTGATTAATTTACAGTTACTCTTACATCTTCACTTTAGTTAGTTCCTGATTACGACACAGCAACTAAAACTAAACTACCAAAGTATTGGGACACCTGTTCTTCTCAGCCATATGTGGTTCTACTAAAAACAGTTGGAAGCACACAAATGTATAGGACATTTCTGGATGTGCTAATATTAAATTTTCACTTCACTCTTTAACTATTAGCATGTGTTGCACAATAATAATACGTTTTTATTTGAAAACAAATTTTTCTACAACAAAAATGTAGCTTTTTTTTGCCACAACTTTTTAGAGAGCCGAAAAGTAAACAAACGCTAGGCGGAAATGAGTCAAAGCATTTTACGTTTCGCTCGTGCACGTAAACACTTTTAGCCATTTCAGTGTGAAGAAGCAACTTTTTGGGAAACGATTGAAAAAAACTAAAACGTCAACGCAGATTGTATTTAGACAAAAATGTCATTTTCAAACATATTTGGATTAGTGTAAATGTAGCCCAAGGAGACCCAAACTTGTTCCAGCATGACCATGCCCCTGTGCACAAAGCTAGCTCAATGAAGATCTGCTTTTACATAGGTTGGAGTGGAAGATCCCCTGCTATAGCACTCCAACCCTATTAAACACCTTTGGGATAAATGTGAATGCTGACTGCATCCCAGGGCTCCTCACCTCACCTACATCACTAACTGACTTTACTTACACCCTTGTGGCTTAATAGATCTCCACAAATCTCCACAAGCACACTCCAACATCTAGGAACATCTTTCCAAGAGAACGGAGGCTATGAGGAATGGAATGTTCAAAAAGCACACACTGATCTTATGGCCTGGTGTCCACAAACTTTTCTGAATGACACCTCAAGGCAGTTAATTTTATTTTGATTAAATTGTAGTTATGTTCCAGATGCAATAGTGCCTATAACCAGAGCACAAGTTCCCCTAAACCAGTACATTTAAAACTCCTAACACTGGAGACTCCTTACATAAATGTTAAATAAATGTGTTGCTATAGAAACTATGAGGTATTATGTAGAACAAGCACACGCCCCTATAGACCTGTATGCTGCCTTTAAGGTTAATCAACAACCTCGGACCAATCAGAACCCAGACTTGGTGGATGTATTCCTTGTATTGTAAAGTGCACAGATACCTCACGTTGAACTTCGCATCGTTTATGACTTTTCCTCCTGAGAGCATTCTGGAGATCTGCTTCCCTGTCAGCGTGTTAGTGTGGCTTGGCTCCATCTCCTTCGTGCCACTCAGTTCTTTTTTAATGAGTGTTGGCGTACATGAGAAGAATCTGGATCTGTGCTGCTGCATCACGTGGTCTCACACACACATGTGGACATGTGAAACTCCCTCAGTTGTTTTTTATACTCATTTCAATCTTTGATTGAAGTGTGTTTCCTGGTCATGGGTGATGGTCGCCACACGGAGCAGCACTGCCCTACTGATAAGGATTCCTGTATGTTTTCTTTTTTCCCAGTGTGAAGCCTTTTTTACTTTTTTCTTATGAGAAACAGCTTGTCTCAGGTTCTCTTCATGGCAACAAAAAAAAAGAAAAAGAAAAATCAGATTTCTCTGCCGGGGCTGCTGATGTGCCACATGTGTGTGGGTATACTGTGTGTGTGTGTGTGTGTGTGTGTGTGTGTGTGTGTGTGTGTGTGTGTGTGGTGTGTTTTTGTGTGGGGTGGCGGGGAGTGGGAGTGGGGTCATCTTAATTCCAATCAGTTCTGCCTAATAGTAGCAAATATGTTATTTTTGTGTGTTGGTCATACCGTTACCATGGCAACATCATAAAAGCAGTACATTTTTGTAGGGGTTTTTTGTTCTCTTTTTTTTAATCCATGAGGCACCTTTCATCTAAATATAAAAGAAAAGATGGAAACATTTTTCTTGCATTGTGCCAGTAGCCATTTCAGTGAAAAGCGAGAGAGAGAGAGAGAGAGAGAGAGAGAGAGAGAGAGACAGAGAGAGAGAGAACATTAAGTGGGGGTAAAAGGGGTTCTTGAAGAAGTAAAAGAAGAACGACTGAATTCTGGCCAAACAAGCAAAACATTGAAAAAAACGTCTTGTCTGCGTACCTGAGAGTCAGACACACTCAGTCCATGCCTTTGATCATCTAAAAAAATCTCTCAATTTATATATTTTTTTAAAACATGCATTGTGGATACGCTGCAGCAGAGGGATTGGATTTACATATTAAAGAGAGCAGAGATTGGGGGATGAAGAAGGGAGGAGAGAGGAGGAGAAAGGGAAGGAAGGGATGAAGAGGGATTTGTGTTATGGACAACCACCCCCCACCCCATGGAACTGTTTTACTGAACACTGGTTCTGCAGAGTCATTTTCACAACCAATCAGCATTAAAATAAAAAAGAGAACCAGCTCACACACACACACACACACACACAATCACTCATTTACACATATACACACAAAAACACACATACAATTGCTTAATCACACACATACATCCAGGCATACACATTTACAGACACAGATATGCACACACACAATTGTTCATTTACACACACATGTACAGTATCTCACAAAAGTAAGTACACTCCTCACACTTCAGCAATCATTTTAGTATATTTTCTTAATGGACAATACTATAGAAATTAAACTTGGATATATTTTAGAGTAGTCAATGTGCAGTTCATATAGCAGTACAGATTTACTGCCCTCTGAAAATAACTTAACATACAACAATATTGTCAAAATAGCTGGCAACAAGAGTGAGCACACCCTAAGTAATAACAGCTGTATGTCACTTAACCAGGCAGAGCCACATGTCCTTTTTATCATGTTGATGTTTTTGTCTGCTTGACAGGACCATACAAATTTTGTATTAAAGCAGTTGAAATGTGGTGCTTTGAGTACAATGTTCTTATACTGACCAATGGATGTTCAACATGGCATCTCATGGCAAAGAACTCTGAGTATTTTAGAATTGTTGCTCTCCACAAAGATACCCAGGCTATAAGAAAACCAGTAACACCCTGAAACTGAGTTACAGTACAGTACAGGGTCATACAGAGGTTTCCAAGACAGGTTCCACTCGGAACAGTCGTCACAAAGGTAGAACAAAGAAGTTGAGTCCTCGTGCTGTGCATCAGGTGCAGAAGCTGCTTCAAAAACAGACGGATAAGTGCTGCCAGCATTGCTTTAGAGGTTGCAGAAGGTCCACTTGTCAGTGTTCAGACCATATGCCGCACACCGCAACAAGTCGGGTTGGCATGGTGTCGTCCCAGAAAGAAGCCTCCTCTGAAGCTGGCTCACAAGAAAGCCTACAAACAGTTTGCTGAAGAACAACCTGTCCAAGAGCATAAATTACTGGAACCATGTCCTGTGGTCTAATGAGATTAAGATAAACTTGTTTGGCTCAGATGGTGTCCAGTATGTGTGGTGATGCCCTGGTGAGGAGTACCAAGAAAATTGTGTCTTGCCTACAGTCAAGCATGGTGGTGGTAGCATAATGGTCTGGGGCTGCATGAGTGCTGCTGGTACTGGAGAGCTGCTGTTAATTGACGGAATCATGGATTCCAACATGTACTGTGACATTTTGAAGCTGAACATGATGCCCTCCCTTCAGAAACTGGGCCAAACGGCAGATTTCCAACAGTATAACAACCCCAAACACTGCCAAGATGACAACTGACTTACTAAAGGTAAAGGTGATAGAGTGGCCATGTATGTCTCCAGATCTGAACCCTGTTGAGGAAGGTGGAGAAGCGTCATGTGTCTAAAATCTAGCAGTTCCGCGTTGTCATTATTGAGGAGTGGAAGAGGATCCCAGCAACAACCTGTGCAGGTCTGGTGAATTCCAGGCCCAGGAGGATTAAGGCAGTGCTGGATAAAAATGGTGCTCACAGTAAATTTTTTTTTTTTTACATGTTTACTTAAATTCACTTAAACACACAGACACATACATGCATGCATGCACACATTTATACTCACAATTGGTCATTCACACACATACATAGACACATTCACAGAAACACACTTTTGCTAGCTCACACATACATTAACCTTCAGGCATACTCACTAACTCACACACATACTAATTAAGCTCACTAATTCTATGTGTTCATTCAAACTTTTAGGCTAAATTATTTTTGCAAAACTAGCGTCCATACTAACACCATGATCACCTTATAACACATCCTGAAGATTACTGATTATTATTATGAAAAAATACATATTTATAAATTAATCCTTGAAATAATACTTTTAATCTATAATTTCTGTTAAACGAGCTTTTTCTCTTTTTGTTTTTTGCACAAATGCAAGTTTTTGAATGGTGTGAATGATGACATAACGGACTTTCTGATCGCTTTTCAGATTTTGACTTAAAAGCATTATTTATTTAATGCATTAGTGTAAGGGGAAAAAATAATCAAATTAAATTTGATATAACATATTAACAATGAAATTATCCAAATCTATTATGTAGGTCACAGATTATTATCATCATTATTATTTTTATTTTTTTATTCTTTATTTTTGAATTAATTAATTAGTTGGTGTTCGGGTGAAACACAGCTTGTGAGGATTAAAACATGGAGGATCTTTCACCTTTTTACACCATCTGATACACATTACATAGGTGTGTGTGTGTGTGTGTGTGTGTGTGTGTGTGTGTGTGTGTGTGTGTGTGTGGGTAGAGGGTGTGTCTGTCAGTAGAGTATAACATGAACCTAAAACATCTCATGTACACTTACATTCCATAACAGCTCTGAGAATTGAAGGTCATGTTAAAGTAATCACTCCCTGTAATTAAAACCATACGAACAAACTCCAATCCACACCTGCCATCTGTGATGTCATCAAGAAATCCTGTTTACTTCCTGGGTTTTGTCCTCATGCTTTTCTGCTGGTTTGCATTTTCATTTCTTTCTCAGGTTCCTGTGTTTGCTTACACTCTCTAGATTAAAAGCTAAAGTTGAGCTTCATTAACTATTATTTAACTTTTTATTTTCTTTTTTTTTAGTTGCCACAACAATCATTGCCAAATCAATTGACCACTTTTTTCATCCTCATTTCCTGTTCCACCCTGACCACACCCCAGTTTTTCACTTCTGTTTCACATCCTTCACTTCTTGGGTTCTTGCCCCAGATGTTCGTTTTCAGTTTAAAAAGCCACCATTAATCAGTTGTGCTAAGCTGCAACCATTAACCATGCACAGAAGATGTTCTGTAATTAACCATGCCCAGCAAATTTAAGTCCACTCTTTACTTCCTGTTTTTCCCTATACTTCCTGTTCCACCTTGACCATGCCCCTTGTCTTTATTCACACCCGTTCTCTGGTTTTGTTCTCTAACATGCAGAACTATGCAGAACTCAAGAAAAAACAGTTCATACAAAAAAATTGCAGCCATATTGTTTCCAGACTGAAAGGAATATAAAAAATGTATAAATTAAATTAGATTCTTGTTCACTAAATCTTGTTAGCGTGACCAAAGTGAAATACGCTAGCTAGCCCAATGTGGAAAATAGAGCTAGACTTTACTGCTGTGAGCATGCTAGCAGCCAGGAGTTGTGTTAGCGTGTTCCACTTTTCATCAGTGTAATGATCTAGAACCCTGCAGAACGCGTCTCAGACCTCAGATGGCAGAGTTACTGCACGGCGGTTTTGTGTTAAATTAGTAAAAATGAATGTAATGATTCGCTCAATTGAGACAAGCCGATTATGCTAATTGGCTAAGCGTCTGGCTGCAACCGTTTTTTTTCCAGACTGGACAGATCTCGCTCAGAGGAATGAAAACCTCAAACTCAAAAGATAAACATACTGATGAGAAAAAAAACGTGGTGACAGAAAAACTCTACCATCTCTCCATCTGTAAACCACACATATCTCTCTCTCTCTCTCTCTCTCTCTCTCTCTCTCTCTCTCTCTCTCTCTCTTTCTTTCCTTGTTTTCCTCTCAAATTATTTGTAATTTATATACTGCCTCATTCTTCACTCTATTTTTTCTACTGATCAGTCTCTTATTATCTCTCTCTCTCTCTCTCACTCACTCTTTTTCTCTCTCTATTTTCCTTTTTCCTGGTAGTTCTCCCTCCTTGGAACTGTTACTTCTCTTTTGATAACCTTTATTTTATATCTTTTTTTCCCACTCTTATTATTCTTTAAAACTTTTCCTTTCTCATTTATTTATCGTTCTTCTTCCTTTCTATCTCCACCCATCAATCTGTATCTCTTTTATGCTCCAAATGTAATTATGTATCTTTTCTTTATTCCTTTCTTTTCCCTATTATGTTCCCTCCTTATTCTTTCCATCAGATTCTTTTCTCTGTTTGCACACACACAGTGACAGCTCCATGTTCAGCTGCATGATTGAGTGATTAAGTCATTTCTTTCTGAAACTAAAGCTCACAGTGAGCAATCTCATAGTGTTACATGTTTATCCTTCCTTCTGTAGTTAAAAGAGAGAAAGACAGAGAGAGACAGACCGGGAGAAGGATAGACAGATAAAGATAGCGAAAGACAGAATAGACAGAAGACAGAAGGGATCGAACATGAAACAATACCCATTCTTTTTTGCCCATTCTCTCTCTCTCTCTCTCTCTCTCTCTCTCTCTCTCTCTCTCTCCCCATCTGTTCTTCATTTTCTTTACTAATTGCAATTTTTTAAAGTTACACTCATCTGTTTTTTTTAGACTTAAAGATGTCACTCATACTGGTATCAGTGTGCAGACATAGCTGCAGTGTGTGTGTGTGTGTGTGTGTGTGTGTGTGTGTGTGTGTGTGTGTGTGTAAACTAGGTAAGTGTGTGGAACTTTAAATTATTCCATATTATTATTCTTAGTACTTAGAACCTGTCAGGTGTTTGGTATCTTAATTATTTGAAGAACCCTTCAGGATCCTTTGAAGCTCTTGTGGAACTCTAAGTTCTTTGGTTGTAACACTAAACCCATGAAGTTTCTATGAAGAATCATTCAAAGTGTTTTTCCAGTTTTAAAGAGTTTCCAGTTTCAACCATTGAGAAACCTACAACCTATGCAGAACCTCTTAAATAACCGCTGAAGAACCCTTTTATGGTTACAAAAAGACTAATGGTTCTAGGTGTTGTATGAGAAATATTGCACCCTGTTTATACACATTCTTAAACCCTTTCTTCAAGGGTTCTGCTAATGTTCTATTGGCAAAAGTTTCCTTCAATGAATTTCTATATGGAGAACCTAGAGAGGAACTTAATGAGAGTGTAAAGTTGCCCATTTTGTACACACACACCTACAAAAAAGTTCTTCAGAGGTTCTTCAGGTTCCAGAAAGGGTTTAATGTGGTGTGTAATCTTGATAACATAAAACTTTAATGGTTTGGTAATCACCCTGAACATCTAATCAAGAAGAATTAGGGTTTGTTGGATATTTTAATTTAGGGCTATGGGTTCCAGATAAAGGGTTCTTCTTGAAAACCATTATGGTAGGGAGTCTACTGCTGTTTGGTTCTAAACTGTAAGAGTCTACTAACGAACAATTAAGGGTTCTAAATTTCTGTGCTCCACATTCTCAATAAGAGCCATTAGGGGACCTCTGTCCCAATAACATGAACACTTCCTATCTAGGAAACCTCTTATCTGGAAGGAACAATTATGGAGGTGTAGCAGAGAAGTGATGATTGGGGTGTGTCCTGAACAGGAAACGATAGCATATGGAGCCAGTTTTAATTTTAGTGAAAGACAACAGGATATTTCTTTCTCTCTGTCTTTCCCGTCTTCCTTTGGAGCGTCTGGAGAACACGTGTATCACGTCCTTTTAGTTGTGTAAGTGTTACTAATGAGAACCTGCTACTTCTGTTTCTCTTTCTCATCTTCCATTCTTCTGTTCTTTTTTTTTCTGGAGGCATAACTGACTGTCACAAAGAGGGAGAGACAAACAGAGAGGAAGACAGAGGGAGGGGGGGAATTGATTTGAACATTAGCATTTCAGACAGATGAATAAAGACAGAAGAAGAGTCTAAGACGAGGTGAGAGGTTTTTCGACATAGAGAGGGTGAGACAGGTCTCAGTCAGAGAGGGAGAGAGTGAGACAGATCTTAGACAGAGAAAGAGAGTCAGACAGGTTTCAGTCAGAGCGTGAGACAGGTCTCTTTCAGAGAGAGAGAGAGAGAGAGAGAGAGTGATACAGGCTTTCGAGAGAGAGTGTAAAACAAGTCTCAGACAGAGAGAAAGAGTAAAAAAGATCTCAGACAGACAGAGTGCAAGACAGATCTCATTCAGAGAAAGAGTGAGACAGGTCTCAGTCAGAGAGAAAAGAGAGAGTAAGACAGGTCTCAGAAAGAGTGAGAGACAGATCTCTCAGAGAAATTCAGACAGGTTTCAGTCAGAGGGAGAGTAAGACAGGTCAAAGAGAGAGAGAGACAGGTTTTGAGAGAGAGAGAGAGAGAGAGAGAGAGAGAGAGAGAGAGAGAGAGAGAGAGAGAGAGAGTAAGACAGGTTTCAATCAAAGAGAAAGAAAATGAGACCAGTATTAGTGAGGCTGAGAGAGAGTGAGACAGGTCTCATTTAGAGAGAAAGAGTGAGATATCTCAGTCAGACTGAAAAAAATGAGAAAGATCTCAGTCAGAAAAAAGAGAGAGTGAGACAGATTTCAGTCAGCGTGAGAGAGAGTGAGACAGATTTCAGTCAGGCTGAAAGAGAAAGTGAGACAGATCTCAGTCAGAGAAAGAGAGAGTGAGACAGATTTCAGTCAGGCTGAAGACATTAGAGCAGGGTGTGTTATTGGTTAAAGATGTTGTGAGTCTCTGCTTTTTAACTGGCTTTTTATTTGCAGAACCACATGAAACACTGCACAGGTTTTTGTTTTGGAATGACTTCTGTGCTAAGATTAAAAAGTGGGGCCTAGCGGGAATGTGCAGAGTTTCACACACACACACACACACACACACACACACACACACACACACACACACACACACACACACACACACAAGCACTAGTTCATGCTTCATACACTTTTCTCTTACTGAGTGCAAAGGCAACACACTCACAATTTCATTATACAGGACCACACCCTGAGTACACACACGCACACACACACACACACACACTGCCTGCTGGAACTCATTTTCATTTTTATTATGAGTAGAACACATTTCAGAACTTTTTCTGTCAGCGTGAAAAAGAAAAAATGTTTTGAAACACACTCGGCGTTCATTTCCCGTACTGTCTTACACTCTGACATCTCGAACCTTTTAGGGTTCCTCACGTGTGCTTTTAAAAGGTTGCATGAAACTAAAACTTTACATCTTCAGCAAGTTCCAGCCACCTGAAAGGCTTGTAATTATGAACATTTTGTTGTAATTATAAATTATTGATTATTATTAATAACATTAGGTTTTAATGATGAATATAATGCTGGTGGGAGATGTGGGTGTGGTTTAAAGCATGCATATTTGCATATTAATGAATATTCATAAGCCCAGACATTGTAATGAAACTGAAAAAAAAAAAAGATTTATTATTTTATACTTTACATACTTTTCATGCAATACACCTATTCTCTGTGTGCGTGCGAGTTGTATCTATTAATGTATACTTTTAAGTGTGGGTTTGTGTATCTGTGTGTATGTGTGTGTTTTACTGTATGTATTAATACATATTTTTTATTGTAGGATTGTGTATTTGTGTGTGTTTTATCGTATGTATTAATGCATTTTTTTTGTTTGTGTATTTGTGTTTGTGTGTATTTGTGCATTTGTTATGTGTATGTGTGTGTTGTACTGTATGCATTAATGCATGTTTTTATTCGTGGGTGTGTGTATCTGTATGTGTGTGTGTGTGTGTGTGTGTGTGTGTGTGTGTTTTAGTGTATGTAGTAATGCAATTTTTTTTATTCGTGTGTGTGTGTGTGTGTGTGTGTGTGTGTGTGTGTGTGTGTGGTCAGGTGTCTTATGGGTTCTCCAGTATGGGTTCTCCAAAGTACCACGAAACCATCACTCTCCTCTTCTCTCCCTCACTCCCTCACTCGTGCTCCTCTGCAGAATTTATATCACTTCTGAGCTCACGCTGTCTTTTTTCACTCGTTTTATTGCTCATCTGTCCAGTTTCTCAGCCACTTTCTGTCTTTGAGGGGAGCTGAAACAGGAGGAAGAAATAGAGAGAGAGGGATGAGGAGGGGGAGAAAAGAAAAAAAAAGGACAGAAAGAAATAAAGGAGAAAGAGACGAGTGCAGGTTTTTCTCAGCGCAGCTCTGCAGCAGATGGCGAGCACATTTTGCACATCATTTGTGAATGATTTCAAAATCTATTTATCTATCCCGAAGAGATCGCTGGAATCCCCATCTGTCTCGCTCTCTCTCTCTCTCCCTCTCTCTCTTTCGCTCAATCTCTTCTCCGCTCATAATCGTTTCCATCCTTCCATCTCTCAGCTCAAAACAGAACAGAACAGGGAGCTCTTGGAAGGAGTGAGTGATGGTGGGGGGAGACAGAGAGAGAGAGAGAGAGAGAGAGAGAGAGAGAGAGAGAGAGAGAAAGGTCTTGTCATACAGTAAGTTTTATTGTTGCTGTTGAACATCAGGTAGCTGAGGCCTTTAGAATGACTAAACATGCAGCTTTCACACTGTGTGTGTGTGTGGGGGTGTATTAAATTTTTAAATATGCATTTAAAGTGTTTGTGCATTTACTGTCTGTTTGTGCATTTTGTGTGTGTGTGTGTGTGTGTGTGTGTGCGTGCATGCGTGCATGAGTGTGTGTGTGTGTGTGCGTGTGCGCGTGCGTGCATGCGTGTGTGTGTATTACAGTCTCAATGTGCATTTAACATGCATGTGTGCATTACAGTCTGTATGTGCATTTAATGTGTCTGTGTGTGTTTTAGTGTGTGTATTACTGCCTGCATGTGCATTTAATGTGTGTGTGTGTGTGTGTGTGTGTGTGTGTGTGTGTGTGTTTGTATTTGTGGGTGTATTACAGTCTGTATGTGCATTTAGTGTGTGTGTGTGTGTGTGTGTGTGTGTGTGTGTGTGTGTGTGTGTGTGTGTGTGTATTACAGTCTGTATGTTCATTTAATGTGTTACTTGTGTTACCGTTTGTATGTGTAATTAATGTGTGTGTGTGTGTGTGTGTGTGTGTGTGTGTGTGTGTGTGTGTGTGTGTGTGTTTCAGAACAATTCAACAAACACACACATACACTAGTTTGTTTTCCCACATACTACAGTATTAACGTAAAGTCATATGTAATTCGTCACATGTCGTTTTCTAGCCACACATTTTCCACTTATTAAAAAAAAGGACATGATTTTAAAAATGTTCATTTAAAAGTACTGGAATTCTACTAACACAGCGGATTTGGAGGAAAAATCCAAAGGGGAAAAATTTCTGAAAGGACGTTTAAAAGTCGCTGTACTAATTGTCCTGCCATGAGCGAGAAACACCTGACGCGGCATTGTATGTACACTGTGGGGCAGGGGAAGCTGATGGAGCTGTGGGGAAACCTGGGGAGGTGTATGGGTGCGTGATGAAGAGTGTCAGCAGATCTGCCTGCCTTGGTAACTGTTGCAGCGTTGGGCAAACATTACGCTCAAAGTTTCGGTTAGACAAACAAACATCTACTGGCGTGTCCTAACGCGACCCGGACCGAGCCGTCCTGGAACTCATTTACAGACCGGTACAGTTTTCCGGGGGATTTTTTTTTTTTCCCGGTTTTAAGCGCTGTAATTCAATTTAAACTGGTGGAAATAAGATGCTTATCGATTCCCTAGCCGCTAGCGTGTGTGTGAGTGTGTGTGTAAGTGTGTGAATGATCTTTGCTAATTCTTTGTTTGTTTGTTTGCTATGTTTCATGAATGTTTCTGATAATAGATAAGCTGCTGTGTAATCTGTGAGTGTAGAGAATACCTAGCAATTATTAGCATTAGCATTAGCATTAGCAGTGAGATGAATTCTGATGCAATGTGCTCGTCATGTCACACCAAATCACTGAAATCACTTCTTGCTAGATTAGAGTATTATTTCATTCCGATTGAAAGGACCTTTTTCCATGTCCATACAGTGTGAGTATTTAGACGTGTTGTCTGTTAGCTCCATATACAATGTTCGCTTTAAAAGCTCAAAGCGTAAATTTTCTTCTTGTAAATTAAATGTTGTAAATTGCTTTTAACCAAACACTTTGAATATTATTTAGAAAAATAAAAAATATAGCATTTTTATATTAATTTAAATTATTACAAAAATGTTTATAACTTTGTATTAAAAATATATATATTTTATATTTTTTAAATAATTTTTCATCAAGGATTAAAAAATAAATACTAAAAAAATATTTTTCATATTCTTTTCTTCATTAAAAAAAACTTTTTTAAATAATCCATTAAAAAACTAACAATTATGTTCCTAACAAAATTTTTTAATTTAAATTAAATCTGCAAACAAAACAATTCTATGAATATTAAATTGGGGGGGTGTTTTAAATAAATAAATAAATCAGTGAATAAATGCCTCATTTGTTTAAACCAGACTCCAGAGATAGATGATGTGAAGTGAAGTGATGTGACATCATGATGCTGAGGAGAGTTCTCCTCATGTGTGGCTGCTTTTTTTTCCAGATTTTTTATTCAAAGCTAAAGCGTGTTTAGAATTTCTACCACAACGTCGATTTACACATTTCACAGATCACGCTAGTCCACGTGTGTTTGTTTCTTTTGGTCCCAACTTCACTTTTCATCCCGCTCCAGGAGCTGGGAGTCTTCTCCGAAATAAAATAAAATGCAGAAAAAAAAGCTGTAGCTCTCCATGAGTGCTAACGCATCGTCCAGACCGTGGAGTCGTGTCTCTGCGAAGCCGTTGCTAATACCTTCTGCTGTCTCCATTAGTGTGGCGGGAAAATTATTATCACTCTGACAGAGGGGGGAAAAGTTTTTTTTTTTTTCCCCAGAACGGGTCACACGGCTATAAATCTCATTTTTATTCATAGCCACAGTCACTTCAGTGGCTTTTGTCCACTGTAACCCATTTGGGTTTACATATTACAGATTTACAGATTACAGATTTACAGATTTAATTTAATTTAAAGAACAGAAAAAACGCTTGATGCTAAAAAGCTAAAAATCAATTTTACATCATGAGATGACCAATTTTTCCCCACTTTTGGAGTGTGTGTGTTTGTGGACTGACAATGCTAGTCAGATGCATCAAAGATTTTTGACATGTGGCCAAAGGACAGAAGTTAACAGCCAGCTATGCTGACAAGACTAAACAGCTAGCAACTTTGTGCTGCTGATGCTAGTCATGTTACATGCTAGGCTAAATATACCCTGGAAAAAAAAACAGCCACTAAATGTAGGCTAATGTGTAAAAAAAAAATTGAACTTATTTGTCATAATATTTTTGGAGGTTTTGATGAAAATGTAATTTATTTGATAAAAAAAAAAGTAATTAATTTGTAAGCAATATTTTCTAAATTCTTTAATAAAAATTAATGGGTTTTTTTTGTTATCCTGAGAAATATTTTTTTTTTATCTGAAAGGAAGATTTTTTCTGTAAATGTGTAAACCTTTATCTCAAAAAGAATAAAAAAATGAACAAAGACAAAATAAGGAAAAAATAAATAATTCAATAAAGTAAGAATAATTTATAAACAATAACATGAGCGCTGTGGTTGGAAATGTACCCACAATGCTCCAGTAAAAAACTGATATTTGAGTGCTAGTAATATGTTTATGAATGTATTATTCTTATATATAACCATGTGATGTGCACGGCGTGTAACAGCGGCCCAGTGACATCATTTCCTTTACAGCTGTCAGTATTTTTCTCTGTAGCAGCGTTGACGTTCCATGAGACACGCTGATCTGATAATTGCGGTTCTCTCAGGAGCTTTACTCTAACTCCGAGAGACGGACAGAAAGCAGAAACGTGCTTTAAAGTCCGTTTCAGGGTTTTTTTGGACCCGTCCTCGTGTTTGGATTGACATCGAAGACCGACACGTTTACACCATAAGCCGGATTTGGCAAACGCGAACCTAGCACCAGGCGGCCTCGTTTCGGCGTTGTCGCTAGCTTCCTCTGTTGTGAGCTGATGAGAGGAATGCAAATTAAACACTGCCACTGCTTTCTATCACGTTATCATCTCGAAAGCATTTTATTATATACATACTCCATAAATACCTGCCACAAATTTACGCTAGTGATCACTACAATAACATTACCCAGCTATTTATGTTGTAATGCAGGTTTGCTAGCTTATGCCTTTCTAAACTAACACCAAGCATGGAGCTACTGATGCAAACATCATGTAATTGTCTCCAATGAGCCAACAAAAAACTGCTCTTTTAAGTGTGTGAGGTTCTTAGCTACAGTAAATAAATAATGCTTAGCATTTAAAGTACTAATTATCTTACATTTACATACTGTTAGCTAGCATGCTAGTAACCTGTGTAACCTGTTACTGGGTCACTCACTGGTGACAAACAGAGATGCTAGCCACTGCTAGTTAGAACAGAAAATGCAATGCTAGCTCAGTCTTGTTTTTCGGAAATGTCTGAACTCAAATATTTAATGCTAATCATGCTATCTTCAGGTCATATAATGAAGGTTGATGATTAGCTGAACAGTCGATGGGATTAGTTTTTTTTGGAATGCATATCTGTTCTGGCATGTTTTGTAATTGTGAGTGATTCGTACAGGTTAGGTGTTTAGAAGTGGCCATGTCGTTATGGGGTACGAACGCTCATCACACTGGAATCTTTACACACTTGCAAAATTTGTGACTGTGGTTTTGGGTGATTAGCAGATCACATGACTGTTGCATGTTCTAGCTATGTTAGAAAATCAGTATCTTTCCTAAAACCTCGCCATGGAAGCACCACTTTTTGGATCAGATGGGGCATCGATCCCAGAGATACTCCCAGAATCATTACTTCACCTCCACTCTATGTCTAAAGCTGCTCTAATCCAAACACAGCTTTAGGCTCCGCCCACCTTGTTGCCACCTGTTGCTTTGGGAGCTAAAAAAAACCCCAAAAAACTCAGGTCCTGTTTTGAGTCATATGGAAACAATTATCCTGAAATAACCGCTGGATCCGTGTTGATTCCTCTGAATAGTTTTAATCGCGGCGCTGATGATCAGATGATGACCTAAAAATTGTGCGGTAAACACATTCGCTCATAGGCGAACGAGTGGAAAACAAAAATCACGGATTTGATTACGTGAACCTGCCGGGCCTGCTGTGTTGACTGCAACACTTCACAGCTCATTCCTTATTTTCCCTCTGACTGTTGCTATGTTGACAAAATATTATTCCTACGAGTTATGTTTCCGTCCTTGAGAAACACAGAGAGAAAGAGAGCGAGGGAAAGAAAGAAGAAGGAAAAAAGAGCGAATGGCAACTTCGAAGCATCCAGAAGTCGAACAGAGGGAAGAGGAAGCCAGATCTTTAATCACTTCCATATCTCAGTGAGCGAGAGTTCCCATGTCGACATGAACGCTTTCGCAGTGCCAGTCGCAAGAACGCAGTGACATCATCATTCTCATCATCATCATCATCATCATCATCATCATCACCGATGCACGACAAACTGCTGTGTGTGGTTGTCTGCAAATGGATATCTTCCTTTAAGCCAGAGAGAAATTATTTTTGTCTTGGTACTGTTTTCAGCTCAGCATCTACGCTCGTTTCTGATTGGTCGCTTCTCTGCGCGTGCTTTTGCGATCTTCCCTGTGCGTGTCCTTTCCCAAAAGGCTCACGTGACATACACAATACAGACATGTGTAACACGGGCGTGAACACCTGTTATCCGTTAGTGTACTTTTCTATTACATTTCATAAGTATTCCCTACCGCAAATAAAAAAAAACAGACCTGTATTGGGCACATTGTACAGTTTTATTGCTGCATGAGACAAAATGAATCCTTTTTTTAAATAATTTATTATAATTAGTTCATTATTTATGAATTATTTGTATTAGAATGTCTATTTTAGAGATTACGTGTATTTCTATGCAAGTTACTAGATGTTAAAGTCATCTAGCTAGCTTTTCGGCATTGTGGCAGCTTGTTAGTGAAGGACTAAAAAGGTAGCTAAAGGTCGGTAACGGCCTGCTAGAGATTGATGATAATGTGTTCTCTTTTCTTTGCTAGCATGCCAACAAACATTACAATAAAGTGGGCGATGAGGAAAATCTCCGTGCCCGCGGTGTTTATCGTGCTCCACTCGAGTGGATGAAGCTGTAAATCAGGGCAGATGAGACTTTTATGTGATGTATTCATGCAGTTCAAAGCGCAGGATCCTGTACACCAGTCAGGAGCCTTTGATTTTTTTTTTTTATCGCAGCCCAGGAATGCCGGAACAGTAGCTTGCACAAATCATATGGATCGTCTCAACTGGGGAGAAAAACACACACCTATACACACACACACACACACACACACACACACACACATTGGGGTAATAAATTGACTCGAAGCATGAGTGTGGCTGTGCTGTGTACTTTCCTCCTGTATGACCTCTAAATGTTTTCAAGGTAAAACGTGGTACAAAAATACAGAACATGAAGCAGAGTAACTTTCAGTATAAAGTTAAATGATGGTCATAGATCAGGTTTAACTCTCATTAACTAGTGCATAGGTTTGCATAACACCCAAATCTACAGCATATCACAACCTGAAACGTACAATCAAATGGTTATTTCATTCCATTCAATTTTTTTTATGACCTCAGACAGACGCCAGGTGAGGGAGATTTTTGTATCAGTTGCATCACTTCTCAGTTTAAATCACATCTTTAAAATCTAAAACTAATTTGAAGAATAATTTCTTCATGTCCAACATCCCCAAAACCCTGGTCTAAATAATTACTTTTCCAAATGTAAAAAATAAATAAAATAAATAGGTAAACAATATAAATACCACAGATTTTTATAGTTGGTTTTTTTTACAGCTTCATTCTAACACTCAAAATCACTATGAAATCACTGCTTATAAACCCACATAAAATAACAACCAGTCATAACAATGTGTTTCACCACATAAAAACTATCACTGTGAAACATAAGCACGGCCGCATTATTAATGAATTAAATAACAAATAAATAAATGAATATGAATTGAAAGGAAATTGAGAAAAACACACTTTTACAATACTTATTTTAAAAAAAAAAAAGTATACAAAGTAAGAAATAAGTAAAAAAAAAAAAAAACAATAAACGAACACAGACAAGAAAAAAAAAGAAAAGAATAACAGGCAAGAAAAAGGATCAAAAGAAAGCAAAGAGAAAGAAAGAAAGACAGTCAGCTGGGGGGTTTTTAGATCTTTTTTTATTTTTACACACATTTTTGTGTTAACGGAATTTGGATGTCTTGATGGGGTCTTGTACATAGTTTTAGTCTTTCAAATCAACACACACACATCACTGGGCCTCTTCATGGCTAAAGCTCTTTAAAGAAAATAAATCTCAGATCTCAGTGTTTAGGGTGAAATTACAGAGCTGTTACAAATAACACTTTTTTTTGTACACATTTTTAATAAAATTTTTCTTTTTTTTTTGTGTCTTTTGTTATTGAAAGCTCCCAAAGAACAATTTAGTTTTCTGGACGTGTTTCACACAGTCATGTAAGCGTGAGCGACATTTGGCCCTGGCTTTATTGCAGTGGGTTTAAGGCCCTGCCCTGTACAAATATTGCATTTCCATGATTTCCTCTTAGCGCTTTCGCTCACACAAACGTGCACAAACGTCCAGGCGCTGGAAGCTTCTTATAATCCTTGGCCCCTCCAGCTGCGGGGACGACTTCATTTACAATTACTTACAGCCAATTAGAGCAGGGATACATCTACAGGCATACACACAAACACCAACCATATGCACAAAATGTTACGCCAAGATAAAAAAAAACCTGCAGGGAGAGAAGTGTCTCAAGTCCCTCAAGATGTCCTTCATCACCCTGAATGGACTCACAACCCCTGACAGAGGCATTAGAACATTAAATGCACTCTGGGTAATATATATATATATATATATATATATATATATATATATATATATATATATATATATATAAAGGTATATATTTTTTTGGAATGTCCTCCCTTTTCATGAGGCTATTTATAAATAAAAAGTTTAACCGATGGTTATCGCATTTTCTTTGAGTTTGTATCTTCAAAACTCTTACGAATCCCAAAATGTGTTCAGTTTATAGGTTTATATATATTTTTATCTAATGTTTTTATTTATGTTTTTTAGGTATTCATTTACTATAATATCTCACTCCTGCGTGTCAGAAATGGCTTGAAGGTGCTGAGGTTTATCATTAAACGTGTTCCTCAGCATGTCAGGATGTCAGATTGTGTTTTGTTGACCTCTGTGACTGGACAATTCATCATTTCTTTTTTGTTGCTGTCCAAGCAAATGAACACCAAACGTGTGTCCTGAAGTCTGAGATTAATGCGCAGGGCTAGCAATCTATCTGTGAAAAAAAAACTCCACATTACTCACTTCCTAAAGTTCTGTTAAAAGGAACTCCTTTTTTTATATTTGAGTTTATCTTTCTGTTAAATCCATATTTTTATATTTATTTGAAATTTAAAATCAATAATTTATAATGCAATTTAAGACCTGAACCTTGCTCTGTGTGCTGTGAAAATATTATTTAGATTGTCAGCTCTAAAAACACAAATATTATTAAAATTATAATTAAAATATTGATCAGACTCTTCATGAGCTGTGAATCAACGAGTGACTCAACCTTAGATCAGAATTATTCTCTGCATATGTCTGATCCGAATCTCTGAAAATGTCAGTGTTCAGGATGAGTCTGATCCAAGCTTCTAAAAATGTCAGTTTTCAGGATGAGTCTGATCCAAATTTCTGGATATGTCAGTGTTTAGTGTGAGTCTGATCTGATCTGAGTCTCTGGATATTTTAGAGCCCAATACAAGTCTGATGTGAGTCTCTGGATGTTTCAGTGGTAAGCGTGAGTCAGATCCAGGTCTCTGGATTTTTCAAAGCTCAATACGAGTCTTATCTGAGTCTCTGGATGTTTTAGTCTTCAGTGTGAGTCTGATCTGAGTCCCTCAATATTTGCAATTTTATTGTGAGTCTGATCTGAGTCTTGTGGATCCCTGGTAAAGAGCGGCAAGTGATGAAAAGGAAGTGAAGACCAGGAAGTAAAAGGTGTTCATCTGAGACCCCGCAGCGTGTTTTTTATGAGTGGAGTTGTGTTTTTTTTGTCGTTTTTACACACCGTAGCGTTTTTTATGAGGTGAAACACGGGTCTCGTTTCTTTTACCTGAGAGGGAAAAAACAGTAATATAAAGAAGAGGATTGGAACCAGATGCTCTGGAAGTCCACACACACACGCCCAGTGGAGCATCTCCCCTGTGACCCGTACACCAGTGTGATGGTATATAGAGGAGATAAGACGCTCTAATGTTTCAGTGCAATTGTACACTAACATAACAGAACAAAACCTACAGACTTTCAGCTAATTAATTAATCACTGAGCTCATAATTAACCTTCTCACTATCATAACATCAACATCAGCGTTTCCTCTGAGGGCTCACATTACATTCAGAAAGAGGAGAGAACTACCACCCACCCCCACCCCAGTACACACACACACACACACACACACACACACAGCAGACAGTGTGTCTTTAATCAGGGAGGGATGAAAATTTTATTGTGTCGTCATGACGACTGAAGATATCATGGAGATAAAAATTCCAGTCCCCAAATGGAAATTTGTGTGTGTGCATGTGTGTGTGTGTGTGTTAGAGAGAAAGAGAGATAGATAAAGAAAATATGTGATGAATGAAAGGATCTTATATCATTTTCATCACTTCGCTATGATTAAGAGGACATTCAGTCCACACAAGTACAAAACTGTGTGTGTGTGCGTGTGTGTGTGTGTGTGTGTGTGTGTGTGTGTGTGTGTGTGTGTGTGTGTGTGTGTGTGTGGGAAATTTAAAAACAGCAGCAGGCCACAGCTGAGATTTTACTATAAACTATTTTCAGAACTGTCTCTTTGATTGATTTAAACACAAACACACACACACACACACACACACACACACACACACACACTTGTTTCTTCACTTGCCAAGATTGCTAATTTCACTCATGGGGACTGTGTGTGTGTGTGTGTGTGTGTGTGTGTGTGTGTGTGTGTGTGTGTGTGTGCACGTGTGTGTTATGTCTCCATGCTGTTCTTCCTCCCCCTGAGGTGGTTGTGTGAACAGGAAGTCATCCCCATAAAGACACAAATAGAAACGCACGTGAGAACAAAGTTGTGGAGTCTCTCTCATTTTCTGCATCATCATCATCATTATAATTACCATTACCATCTTATTCTCATCTTTATCATCTTATTCTTCATCATATTCATATTTCTTATTGTCATGATATTTATCATCATCATATTCTTCATCTTATTCGTCATTATCAACATGATCATGATATTTATCATCTTATTCTTCATCATTATCATCATCTTATTCTTCATCAACCTCATCATATTCATTACCATCATGATATTCATCATCGTCATCATCATATTCATTATCCTCATCATCCTTATTTTCTTATCATCATCATCATCTTATTCTTCATCATCCTCATCATCAGATTCATAATTACTATCATAATATCATTATCATTATTATCATCATCTTATAATCATCATCATTTATTTCATCAGCATTATCATCTTATTGTACATCTTCATCATCATATTCCTCATTATCATCATTATCATTATTATATTACTGTGTAGCGTCATTTCCAAAGCAAACATAATACAAACCCGATTCCAAAAAAGTTGGGGCACTGTACAAATTCTGAAAATAGAAAAGGAATGCAATAATTTACAAATCTCATAAACTTATGTTTTATTCACAATAGAATATAGATAAAATATCAAATGTTAAAAAGTGAGACATTTTGAAATGTCATGCCAAATATTGGCTTATTTTCGATTTTATGAGAGCTACACATTCCAAAAAAGTTGGGACAGGTAGCAGTAAGAGGCCGGAAAAGTTAAATGTACATATAAGGAACAGCTGGAGGACCAATTTGCAACTTATTATGTCAATTGGCAACATGATTGGGTATAAAAAAGAGCCTCTCAGACTGGCAGTGTCTCTCAGAAGTCAAGATGAGCAGAGGATCACCAATTCCCCAAATGCTGCCGCAAAAAATAGTGGAGCAATATCAGAAAGGAGTTTCTCAGAGAAAAATTGCAAAGAGTTTGAAGTTATCATCATCTACAGTGCATAATATCATCCAAAGATTCAGAGAATCTGAAAACAATCTCTGTGCGTAAAGGTCAAGGCCGGAAAAACCATACTGGATGCCCGTGATCTTCGGGCCCTTAGACGGCACTGCATCACATACAGGAATGCTACTGTAATAGAAATCACAACATGGGCTCAGGAATACTTCCAGAAAGCATTGTTGGTAAACACAATCCACCATGTCATTCGTCGTTGCAGGCTAAATCTCTATAGGTCAAAAAAGAAGCCATGTCTAAACATGATTCAGAAGTGCAGGTGTTTTCTCTGGGCCAAGGCTTATTTAAAAAGCACTGTGGCAAAGTGGAAAACTGTTCTGTGGTCAGACGAATCAAAATTTGAAGTTCTTTTTGGAAAACTGGGACACCATGTCATCCGGACTAAAGAGGAGAAGGACAACCCAAGTTGTTATCAGCGCTCAGTTTTGAAGCCTGCATCTCTGATGGTATGGGGTTGCATGAGTGCGTGTGGCATGGGCAGCTTACACATCTGGAAAGGCACTATCAATGCTGAAAGGTATATCCAAGTTCTAGAACAACATATGCTCCCATCCAGATGTCGTCTCTTACAGGGAAGACCTTGCATTTTCCAACATGACAATGCCAGACCACATACTGCATCAATTACAACATCATGGCTGTGTAGAAGAAGGACCCGGGTACTGAAATGGCCAGCCTGCAGTCCAGATCTTTCACCCATAGAAAACATTTGGTGCATCATAAAGAGGAAGATGAGACAAAGAAGACCTAAGACAGTTGAGCAACCAGTAGCCTGTATTAGACAAGAATGGGACAACATTCCTATTCCTAAACTTGAGCAACTTGTCTCCTCAGTCCCCAGACGTTTGCAGACTGTTATAAAAAGAAGAGGGGATGTCACACAGTGGTAAACATGGCCTTGTCCCAAATTTTTTGAGATGTGTTGATGCCATGAAATTTAAAATCAACTTATTTTTCTCTTAAAATGATACATAGTCTCAGTTTAAACATTTGATATGTCATCTATGTTGTATTCCGAATAAAATATTGAAATTTGAAACTTCCACATCATTGCATTCTGTTTTTATTCACAATTTGTACAGTGTCCCAACTTTTTTGGAAACGGGTTTGTAAATAAGGGTTTTTTTTGTTTTTTTGCAATGCTAAGGCCTGGGTGGTGTTTTTCTGATTATTGAACCAGATGTGTTTATTGGGATATCCAAACATGTGGATATTATTTTGTAATTGGTGAATATTACTTTCCATTAATCTATAGATTTTTAATACTTTATTTCTCAAGGTGGAATGCTCTTTGGTAGACCATGGATCTTTCAATAGAAAGAATTTATCAGAAAGATGTGATAGTAACTGATGATGCACACGTAGAGGCCAGTGGGAAGTGGGAAGACAATCAATGTCTTTGACTTCCAGTGTTTTAAAATGAAATATTGAACAGAATGGAATTTCCGTGCAACATTGAAAATGCATTTCTATGAGATCAGCCATGTAAATATTTTTGCACTGTATATACAACTTAACATGCTAACATTGTACTAGACCTGTACAACTTCTATTGACTGGTTGCAAAATGTTAGGAAGAAAAGACCAGACATTGCTGAATAATCATTTGGGGGGGTGAAAGAGAGGAACGCAAGTGAGAAAGAGTGCAGCAGAAGGTCTTCCGTGGCAGGAAATGGAAACTCTGGTGTGTCCGCACTCAAATTCGATAAATTACCCAGAATTCCTGTGTGGAAGTTTGCGGTCTGTAGTCGCTCGGATTTTATTTGTGAAGTTGGCGTGATGTGTGGAAGCTGAAACACGATCGCTTGCTGCAGGAAAGATCTGGGATCAGAGATATCGTTCTTTAGAAATAAATAAATATATATATAAATACACATTGACTCACACCTCATTCATATACACACACACACACACACACACACACACACACACACACACACACACACACACCAACATACACATATAACTAAACACACACATACTGTAACTTCACAGACAACTAGATACACACATAACTACACATTCACATACTGTAACTACACACAGAAGTTTATAAATTAATATATGAATATTTTTATAAATATATAAAATTCCCAATAGAACACAAAACATATCAATTGCTTAAATTGAGGAAAGTACAATTTTAAGAAAAAAATAAGGTCATTTTGAATTTGGTAGCTGCAACACGTCTAAAAAAGTTGTTACAAGGCATCAAAGGTCTGGAAAAAGTACATGTAATTAAAATTAAACAGTTGGAGAAACATTTTAAAACTAATGAGGTTAATAGGCAAAAGGTCAGTAAGATGATTGGGTATAAACAGTGTATCTTAGAGGGGCCCTCAGAAGTAAAGATGGGCAGCGATTCACAAATCTGTGAAAGACTGCGTCTACAAATTGTGCAACGATTTCAAAATTCAAAATTGCAAAAACAGTTGAATATCTAATAATTTACTGTACATAATACCATCAAAAGTTTCAAAGAATCTGGAGAAATCTCTGTGCACTAGGGACAAGGGCAAAAATCTATATTTTATATATTCGGGCCCTCAGGCAGCACTGCATTTAAAACAGTCATGATTCTGTAATAGAAAGGTTGGGGGTGTATTACTGTAAATGAATATTTATGTATGTGTGCTGTTTTAGTGTATATTTGTTTGTGTGTGTGTGTGTGTGTGTGTGTGTGTGTGTGTGTGTGTGTGTGTGTGTGTGTGTGTGTGTGTGTGTGTGTGTGTGTGTGTGTGTGTGTGTGTGTGAATAGAAAAACGCAGGTAGACTGCAAATTTACTGCCACACCAATTTTTACTTTTTCTGTAAACGCATATAAAAGTTTATAGAGCTTGTAAAGTGCCCACTGTGTAACACCACAAGCTTCTGTTACAGAGAGAGGAAAGAGAAAGAAAGAAATGGAGAGAGAAAAAGGGAGAGAGAGTGAGAGAGAGGTCTTAAAAGTAAAAAAAAAATAAAGCTACACAAAAACACAGAAATGAGAAATGATAAAAAGGAAGCAGATCATTTTGAACAGGAATGAAAAAATCTATCTATCATAATTATAGAAAGAAAGAAAGAAAGAAAGAAAGAAAGAAAGAAAGAAAGAAAGAAAGAAAGATCTCTGGAAAAAGAGAAAAGACATTTATGTGACTGAGAATCCGCCATTATACAGGTGTGTGTGTGTGTGTGTGTGTGTGTGTGTGTGTGTGTGTGTGTGGTCTTCCATAGTGATTGCTATATGTCAACTAGCAGATGTACATCGTACTTATCCTCTGACACACACACACACGCACACACACACACACACACACACACACACACACACACACACAATCATTAGAAAGAAACTTCTGGTCTAGTAGCTGTAACTACGAAGCTCCCTTGAGACGCCGCTTCATTACTGCGCTCAGAAATGTCTTCTTTCTTTTCCATGGGCAGGTGCACCACACACACACACACACACACACACACACACACACACACACACACACTTTCTGCTGGGAAAATGCTAATCATAAAGCTGCTCCTAAATCCCGTTCCGTCGCTCACATGCCAATCATCAGCCACAAATTGATTGCAGGTTTTCCCTTCGACATGTTCGGAGCGAGGGGGGAAGAGGGAGGAGCAGGTAAAAGAGGATAGGAGAATCACACACTCGAGACAGACATGTGTAA
The DNA here is from genome assembly GCF_014805685.1 of Silurus meridionalis. Classification (NCBI taxonomy): domain Eukaryota; kingdom Metazoa; phylum Chordata; class Actinopteri; order Siluriformes; family Siluridae; genus Silurus; species Silurus meridionalis. The sequence goes on along the minus strand of NC_060885.1, from coordinate 27,237,903 downwards.
TGCTTGCACACACACACACACACACACACACACACACACACACACACACACACCAATTGAGTACAAAACAGTATAAATCACACCTGCATGAGTGGCCAAGAGCCAGAGAGAGAGAATGAATAGAATAGACTTTATTTGTCACTAATACTTTTACTATTACAGCACAGTGATATTATTTCTTCACATATCCCAGCTTGTTCGGAAACTGGGGTCAGACATGATACGGCGCCTCTGGAGCACAAAGGTTTAAGGGCCTTGCTCAGGGACCCAAGAGTGGCAGTTTGGCGATACCGGGGCTTGAACCCCCGACCTTCCGATCAGTAGCCCAGCACCTTAAACATTAAACTACCACTCAAAGAGAGCGAATAATCAAAAGGAACGAATAGGGAAATGAGTACAGCAGGGAGAGAGATAGTGAAGAAAGCAAAAACAGAAAGAAGAAAAAATGTAAAGAAAAACACAACTTTATGAGTTACATTTCTTTCTGGTGATCTCTGTTGTTTTCTGTTCATTTTTCTTCCTTTCTTTTTACTTCATTTAGAAAACAAACTTTAAAGGAGTAAACGAAAAAAACGGTATAATTCTTGACTAATTCTTGATTGGTTTCTTGAATTGCTGATCTAAAATCCCCCAATTTATCAAATTTATTATAATTTTTTTAAGAAAAAAGACTATTTAATTATTAGAAATATTGTATTTAATTATTTATCTGTGATTTTTTTAGTTTTAAATATTATTTTATGGATTTTATTTTTTGTCCTCGTGTTCACCAATATTTTTATCCAGACACAAATCTGTACATTTTATTCGTAGCACTGTTTTTTCTGTCCCTCTACCGAGCAGCTCCGGAGATCATGTGATCGATATAAAGAGAGGAACAGTTCAGCTGAAGTTCATGTTTATGTCTGAAAGCCACACTGACGAGTTTTTTTTTTATATTCCACTTTATTTCATGATGAAGCTCTCAGAGTTTTGCAGATGGAGAAAGGTTCGCTTCATTCCACCTTCATCATGCTAATGTCTGGAAGTTGGTTTGACTCCAATGCTGCTTTTTGGCCGGGTTACAGATCAGGTGGATGTTTAGCCACGCCGCTGAGTGATTGGAGCCGACACCTGGCATCTGCTACAAATTTGCCGAGCAGGAAAATGTCGATGAGCGCTAACCTGGAAGCTGCAGCGTGTGTGTGTGTTTTGAGTGAGTGCCAGCGGTCTAGCAGAGTAAGGTTAACATTTCTACTCTCTGAATCACACACAGCTGCTCACAGGTGAGGGGGTGGAGGCCAAATGCATAGAGAGAAGCTTCAGATTCTTCATAGATATTCATCAATTCCAGCGAAGATCAGCATTACTTCCTGGATAGATCAGAATCACTTCCTAAGCACATCAGATTCACTTCCTGGACATATCAGAATCACTTCCTGAACATATCAGAATTAATTCTTGGACAAATAATAATTTCATGCACAAATTAGAATCACTTCCTGGACAGATCAGAATCACTTCCTGGACAAATAATCATTTCCTGGACAGATCAGAATCACTTCCTGGACAAATAATCATTTCCTGGACAGATCAGAATCATTTCCTGGACAAATAATCATTTCCTGGACAGATCAGAATCACTTCCTGGACAAATAATCATTCCCTGGACAGATCAGAATCACATACTGGATAGATCAGAATCACTTTCTGGACAAATAATAATTTCCTGGACAGATCAGAATCACTTCCTGGACAAATAATCATTTCCTGGACAGTTCAGAATCACTTCCTGGACAAATAATCATTCCCTGGACACATCAGAATCACATACTGGATAGATCAGAATCACTTTCTGGACAAATAATCATTACTTCCTGGACAAATCAGCATCGTTTCCTTTGCAAATCGGAATCACTTCCTAAATGGATCCGCATCATTTCCTGAACAAATAATCACTTAGTGGACAGATCAATACTTCAGAACTGACGGAACCATTCCTCATGTAGCTACGTAAGTCCAAGACAAAAGCACATTACTATGTAATTTTTTTATCTATTTAATTTGTTTTATTTTTTTCTTTTATCTAAATTTTTTTCTAACTTTGTTTTTTGTTACAGTAGATTGGGTTTCAAGAGTTCTCTCTTTTCACCACGTCTTCATTACTTTCAGCCTTTTCACTCGTTTTAAATGCCATTTCTTTTCTTTCTTTTCCTCCCGTGTCCAGCAGGCTATAGAAGTCGGAGTGTGATAAGTGACGAAAATAAAGTGAGCTACAGGAAATTTGTACCACAGAGAGGTCACGCTGCCTCGGAGGACTTTACTAGAGGTTGACCATTGACCTCTAGATGAAAAGCAGTTTGTTTTTGTCACAGGGCGATGGACTGGAACGATTCTCCGCTCCGGGATCTTTTCATAATCGGATGAAATGACGCGTGTCATGAGACGCAGTGGCTGTTTTTCTCTTAAAGCTCGTAAAGAAAACACAGTAATGACAAACACGCCACAGTCTGGAGCTCAGAAGAGTAAAGAGTCTGTCACTCTGAACCACAAGCGCTCGCCTACTTCCTCTTCTCCACTACTTTCTGTCTTGCTTTATTTACTTCTCTCTATTTTCTTCTTCTTTCTCTGTAATTTAATAAGAGACCGAAATATATGAATTGCAGCACTGACCTGCGATTGGCACAGAAGAAAGATTTTGAAGGGAAATTTTACTTCTTTTGATTCAGAAGAGATGACATTCTCACAAACCTTCAGTATTTGCATGATAGAGAGACAGAATAATAAATAAGTGAATGGAGGGAGGAACAAATATATGGATCGCTAGTTGGAGAGAACATGGATGGATGGATGGATGGATGGATAGATAGATGGATGGATGGATGGATGGATGGATGGATGGATGGATGGATGGATGGATTCTGTAAAACATAGATAAATGGATGGAAGAATTGGATAAATAATAATTGGATAAATAAATAAATGATTGGATGAAGAGATAGACATACTGGTTAATAGATGGACAAATGATTCGATGAATGAATGGAATGATGGATGAATGAATAAATGGATGATGGGAATGGAGGGACAGATGACAAGCAGATGAAAAGATGTAAGAGAGTATGGACTCTGGAAAAAGATGTGAAAAAAATAGACAGTTGGTTAATATATATTGAATGATTAAAGGATGAATGGAAAAGAATAGCTATACAACTGAATAAACAGATTGCTGAACACACTGGTAAATGAAAGGAAGAGTAAATGGACATATGGATAGGTGGAAGGATGGTCAGATAGAGGGATTAAAAAATGGAGGGATGGATGGAAAATGGACCAGTGAAGGAGAAACATGGCTTGAAAAATGACAGAAAGGATGGATGGTTGGAAGGATAAATGAATGGACTGATATATATGGATAAAGAAAGGGATAAAAGGACAGATACATGGATGGAGGATTGACTAATGGATTGATTGAATAAAAAGAATCCTATACCTTCAGACAGACAGACAGATAGATAGATAGATAGATAGATAGATAGATAGATAGATAGATAGATAGATAGATAGATAGATAGATAGATAGATAGGTTGGAAACAGAAATATGCAATTTTTATCTCCACGCTTGTTTCTGTGTTGGAGTGACAATGTTCCTCAGAACGTTTCTCAGGAAGCAGAACTGGAGAAGCTGTTGAAGGAAACGCCTCGCTTTTCTCCTTTCACACCATCCGATAAACTTTCTATAATCCATCATACACACAAACACACACATAGGGAGGTGAAGGTGCTGAAACGTGTGTGACGCAGCTCGACCCTAGAGACGTGATCTCAAACCTTCATCCTCCAGATGTACATCAGCACAAACGTGGGTTCAGCTCAAGACCCTGAAACATAGACAAAATGAAAAACAAAAGCGAGCATGTGAGCTGCACGCTCACACATCCATATCTCTCTTTCTCTCTCTCTCTCTCTCTCTCTCTCTCTCTCTCTCTCTCTCTTGTACATGATTACACATTTCCTAACGGGCGTGTTCACGATTAACCAGAGATCTGATGATCCGATGTCGGTGTTCTTTCCTATAGTGGAAGCTAGTCCAAAAACAGCACATACGAATCTGATCTCATTTTAATCAGATAATTATTCTACTGGAAGTGAGATTGTAGTGTCTGATCTCATTTAGGTCATCAGGTGTGTTTCTATCACTCCTTCCGTTTTTTACCACTTCTGTCAGTTTTTATTTAACATTTCACCTTTTTCCCTCTCATAATGTAAAACTGTATAAAATGTCCAGGAGCATTTCCTCTATTAGACCTCAGCAGCTAATAAGAAATCAGATCGGACTTATATGTTACTGATCAAAAACAAGGATAAAATTTTCCCTTCACTTGAACTAGGAGACGCAAACCTGTTCCAGAAAGTTTCAGCAGCACAAAGCTGGCTCCATGAAGATATGCTTTCCATGGGTTAAAGTGGATGATCTCCTGCTTTAGAGATCTGACCTTAACCCTATGGAATGTATATATTATCTATATTTCTTTTTAGATAGGTGTTAGTGTATAGATGTAAACTTTCAGCTCTCCACTTACAGGATCTGAATGTGAACAAACCATGATGCTGCTACACCACTGTTCTGTAACTTATTCCCCCAGGGAGGGGAGACGAAGCGCTATGCTGGCTGTGCTCTTCTTTCTCTTCCACTTTGCTGCTGGAGTAAATTTACAAAACGTGCTAATTCAGACGTAAAAACGCAGTAATGTTTTTACAGCCAAAGCATCGGCGGGGATCGTCGCGGTGTAAAAGACAAACAGAACTGTAAAAAGTTTACGCTGTAGACTCGCGGCTAATCTGCGCCGTCGTCGTCGCTGCCAAGCCAGATGTTGAGGCGTGAGACGAGCGAAACTGGATGCACAGATTACGGAGGATTATTTGGATTATTCCAGGCAGGCCAAGACACATCTGTTTTCAATCATGGAGGATGTACAAATCCTCCCTGTGTTCCGGATCTGCATCCCTCCATCCTGAAAACAATAACCTGGACCTGTTCTCGACAGTATTAAAAAAAAATGCAACAACAAAAAAAAAAAACGAGCGCAAGATAACGCCGCTGCTATCTCATGCCTCCACGGGATACACGGAGGAAATTTACAGCCTGGTCTATACGTTCGAAAAAGCTAGGTGGAGCACTCACTTCACCCCGATGATGCGTTTATTGTTTTGGAGAATGTGGATAAGACAGGAACAGATTGTGGGATCGTTCCTGGGGGGCGAAATGTTTCAGAACGATTCTGATCCAATGTTCTGTACTTTCTGTAAATTATGAGGTATTAGTTGCACTTAAATTGTCTCAATCGCCAGTTATTGTTTCACCTACCATCAAAACAATTATTCTGAAAATATATTCCGGAGTCGGAACAGTGTCCCAAAATAAGACTATGAATCATTATATATAAATCATTATATAAATAATGATTATATATATAAAATACCGTTTTATTGCCATGCAGTTACAGGAAACTAAGCAGTGACGTGGTGGGGTGAGAGGGGGTATTCAAAAGTGTGGAGTTTGTTACAATACCACACGCCAGAATGAGTCTGATTCCTCTTATACTCAGCAGTTATTATCTGGCTTTATTAAAGGTCATAATTTTAACCCATTTATGGTTACATTTTATTGTCCAGGAACTTCAGAGAGACATTATAGCAGCTACAAGTTCCTCTTTCTGGCCTGTGTTATATCCCTGTGTTCCAAATGCTTTAGTTATTACTGAGTGTGTGTGTGTGTGTGTGTGTGTGTGTGTGTGTGTGTGTGTGTGTGTGTGTGTGTGTGTGTGTGTGTGTTACCACTGCTATTAATTATACGCCATCAGAACAATTAAGAAAAAAAAAGAAACAAACAGGATACTGAGATCGGAAACAGAACCGGATCATGAAACTGTGCACGCACACACACACACACACACACACACACACGTACTCAGGTACGGTATTAGATTACCAGGCCAAGTTGCCATTAAATACAACCCCCTCACACACACATACACACTTAACTTCTGACACACACATACAGGCTGGAAAAACGTGATATTAATTTGCCAGCGTGGATACACTTACAATCAGCGCGTACTGCCAGACGCACTCTGTGATTAAAGCTCACGATCACACTCGGACATTGCGCACCGACCCAAAACCTCGCCCCACAACCAACACAATCAACACAATCTCTGATAACCTTCTGTACACTATTTTTCTCTAACCCCCACCTCCAAAACACACACACACACACACACACACACACTTCCCCTCTTTTCCTGGGCGCGTCACAGCGGTGTAGCATGTCTGTAATAAATGCACCTCGGAGGAAAAGCGAGCACAGGAAGCGGCCCGGGGAACGTGATTAATTCGGGAGATTAGCGTGCCTATAAAGGCAGCTGTGTGTTATTCGATTATTCCTGACTGAGGTGGTGACGGGGAGGAACTACCACCACAAATGAGCTACAGGCCACCGAGTGCAAAATAAGGGAAAAAGGGGTATAAATATATATATCACAAGTCTGCTGAAGTGCTAGTGCCAGCACAGGAGGGCAAAAGGGCAGGATGTAGACAGAATCTTATTTAAGCGCTCGTTAGTGAGGTGTGGGTTCGTTCTTCAGTGATCAGTAACGCTGATCATTTTCCTGAACGACACTTTTACCTTATATACTGTAGATCAGACACTTATTTACGTCTAATCCCTGTTATTTATTGTTATAGCACTTTTACTAATGGACATTCTCTCAAAGCAGCTTTACAGAATGTAAGAATTATAGAACCAATAAGAATCATTATTACATTTGTTAATATGGAATTACATACTTTTAAATATAATAAAAATAATTATTATAATACATCAACCTGCACTTCATGCACTATTATTATTATTATTATTATTATTATTATTATTATTATTATTATTATTATTATTAATGATAGCTATGGTAGCAAGTAAGCACATGCAAAAAATAATAATGCATGAATATATTAATAATAATTATATGCTATAATAAAATAATACTAAAGTAATAATTATTGTCATAATCATAATACATGATATAAATAATACTAAAATAATATTATTATTATTATTATTATTATTATTATTATTATTATTATTATTATTATTATTATTATTATTATTATTATTATTATTATTATACTATTGTTGTTGTTGTTGTAAATATAAAATAATACACACGTTTTGCTTCAAACCTGAAAACATGAGTTTTTGCTTCGAGATGCATAAAAGTTGAACAAGGAGTCAGAAATACGACCATCCTCCCAACACTGGCTTTTTTATTTCTGTGATTAACGTTGATGATTTCTTTGTTAGGTTCGTCTGGAGTGTGAGATGAATCTGCTCCTGTGAACTTGTGCTACAGAGGCCCTGTGGTCCTCCAGCAGGCTTTTTTGGTGTCTTTTTAAGTTTCTAAAACTGAAACATCTCCGTTTTGATCTTGTCTGTTCGTACTTCTTGTGCCAGCTAGTCAAGCAATTAACGCCAAGGAAGAGGTTCTCCCGAGAGCCGTACATCTCCACACAGCTGAGATGTGAGCTCGTAACTGCCGAGACAACCTCCGACCTCCTCTACTATGAGCCGCAAAGTGAAGAAACCAAGAAATGTTGTTCACCAGCAGGCTATGTGTGTGTATGTCTGTGTGTGTGTGTGTGTGTGTGTGTGTGTGTGTGTGTGTGTGTTTGGGTGAGATATCCTTCAATCCATAGAGGTTTGGATGCTTTGCCTCTGACCTCGGCTTTAAACTGCAATAATACACAACAATACACATGCACAATATTGCGTCATTTTGAACTCTTTGTCACCAGGAGCAGGGTGGAGAGCCTTTAAGGCATGCATTGAAGGTCCCTCCCTCCTGATGATGTCATTGCTCAGCAATGCTCTCGCCATGCCGAACCTCAGGAGTTTCCCCAAATGTTTCGAAGTGATGAAGTCTATCAACAATTACCCTGATTGGCTGGAAGCAGTAAGACATGCCAAGGACAGGGAATGTAAGCCCTGCCCACTGTGCAAACACGAACTCATATGCACTTTATGGCCAAAAGGGTTTGGACACCTGAACATCAGGCTGCTATGTGGACTGCTATCCAAATTTAGTCCCTATTTGCTGTTATCTAGTTTCACTAGATTTTGGATTGTATTTTTGGAGATTCCTTCAGCCATGATGGTGTTAGTAAAGTCAGGTACCGATGTAGGTGAGATGAGGAGGCCTGGAGGGCAGTCAGTTAATGAGAGTTTTCTCCTGCAGTTCCAGCCCATCATCACCAATTCGCTCTTCTTTATCACTTCCTTCACTCGCTTTGTTGTTGTGCGTGACGTTTTATTAATGCCAGATTTACAAGATGAGATCACTAATCACACACACACGCACACACACACACACACACACACACACACACACACACACACACACACACACACACTGTGTCCCCTGTGTTTTGTTAAGACTTATTATTATTTGGGACTTTGGGCAAGAAATATTTAAAAGTGAAACATTTTTAATTAAGTAATATCTAGTTTACAGACGTTTTGTGTTGTTATTATTTATAATTTTTTGTTGTTCACTTTGCTGTCATAAGTTTGGGCAGCCATAACTCTGAGCTGCAGTAGCACAGAGCTGCCGTAACTTTGAGCTGCTGTAACTTTGAGATGTCCTAACCCTGAGCTGCCAAAACTCCGAGCTGCTCTAACCCATAGATGCCGTAATGCTGAGATGCCATAACACTGAGCTGCCATAACTCAGAGCTGCCGCAACTCTGAGCTGCTGTAACTTTGAGTTTTTGTAATGTGAGCTGGCGTAACTTTGTGCTGCAGTTACTCCGAGCTGCCGTAACGCAAGCTGCCGTAACTCGAGCTGCCGTAACTTTGGGCTGCAATAACTTTGGGGTGTCATAACGCAAGCTGCTATTACTCTGGGCTTCCACAAAGAGAGCTGCCCTGATGCCAAACTGCCATTACATTGAGTTTCCATAACTTTAAGCTGCCGAAACACTGAGCTGCCATAACACTGAGCTGCTGTAACACAGAGCTGCCTTAACTTTGATCTGCCATAACACTGAGCTGCTGTAACATGGAGCTGCTATAACACTGATCTGCTGTAAAACGGAACCGCCATAACACTGAGCTGTCGTAACACTGAGCTGCTGTAACATGGAGCTGCCATAACACTGAGCTGCTGTAACAGTGAGCTGCCATAACTGTAAGCTGCTATAACCCCGAGCTGCCATACCGCCCTCCCCTGAATCC
>NC_060885.1:27221131-27223631 GCF_014805685.1 Silurus meridionalis | reverse complement strand
CAGAAGATGTAAAATGGTTTATATGCCAAGTGGCAGCTGGCATTTGGTTATAAGGTCCTAAGTTCAATTAACTCTAAATTGCCATTGATGGGCCCTTGATCAAGGCCCTTAACCTTTAACTGCTCAGTTGTATGAACAAGATTATTTTAAATTGCTCTGGATTACGTGTACACCAAATGCTGTTCTGCCATCCAAATGCTTCTGCCAAATACAGAGTTCAGGAAAGGATTTCATATGGAGAATTTTATATTATAAAGAAAACAAAAAATACACAATATGACTCAACCTGACTTTTCCAGCCATTTGTGGTTCTTCAACTGTTATCACAAAGTTGCAGACACAATTCTATTACTAGTTGGATTATTTTCCCCTGCAAGCAATCTAGTTAACACGGCTAACCGGCAAGATAAATATTGAAAGATTTTTACTATAAAACTCACCAGAAATATTTTTCAGCTACATTGCTCTTATTTCTGGCTCTGTATATGGGCAGAAACTTAAGCGTTATAAATCTGGTGAACAGACAAAGATCAACAGGACAACAGCCATCATCACTCCACCTGTCCAGGTTCGTGCTTCAAAGCGTGAGAGGACGAGATGAAAGCAGCCGAGGTGTTATATGGGAGATGGAGTGAGACTGGAGTGAGACCAGAGTGAGACTGTGTTCTTGATCTAGAACAGATACACATTGATCTGAGCTCTGCTTTGGTGCTTAGCGATAAAAGGTGTCAGGCTTATAAACATGGCACAGGTTTGCTAGGTGTTAGGCAGGTACAGAGGGGGATGCAAACAGCAAATGAAAAAGAAAAATGACAGATGTGGTAAAAATATCACCTTAAACAAGTAAGAAAGAGAAAATGAAAAAAAACAAAAACAACAAATATGAAGCTAAAGCTAACAAACATGCTACTTCTTGATTTGCTGATACATTTTTGATTATGTTTACATGTACATCTGTATAGCTCTCACTCTTTTCCTCCAGATTTCATTGTTCTTTACACGTTTATCATTTTTTCCTCACATATATTCATTTGTTTCTTTCATCTGCCTTTCTGGCTTTAATAGTTGTATATATCAATGTTACCTAAAGATGTGGAATGATGTTTTGGTGCCCCTTTAGAAAAAAAAAAACAGAACCCACCATTTTCTATGATGTAACTTAAAATGTAGAAAATTTATTAGTGTCCATCATGGTTTATTTCATATTTATTGAAAAATCACACTCCTTATTAGATTTCTTTATATAAAAATATAAAATGAATATTTAAAAAAAAATTAGATTTGCCACCCATTTGCCACCCCTAATAATATTTGGCAAACATAATGGCACCCATAATCATCATCATGAGCAAACTGCCTGGTCTCTGCAACCCACTGTCTCAGGTTTGGAAGCTTTCTAAAGACTGCTATTTCCATAGATGTTGAATATCCAGAAAAGAACTATGAGGAACCCCATCCAGGAAGTAGGAAACTAGAAAAGCGAAGAAAAGACGATCTGAAGATAAATTGAGAAAAAGCTACATAAGAATAAAAATTAAGAACATACTCAAAACTAATAGAACCCTAAGAAACCCCATCCAGCAAATGACCCAAAAAAAGCTGTGTGAAGTTTCCTGAAACATTTGGAAGATGGAGGGGGATGTTCAAAATGAATGCAGTAAATAAAGAGGAGACATAGATGTCAATCAAGCAACTCCATGTGGGGTCATGAATCCTAGTTTGGGAAGCTATTTGTTAGTATGTGGTGAAATCAAGAACGAAACTGTGAGGAACTTCTTTCAGGAAAAGATGAGGAAATGCAAAACAGCATTATTATGAGGTGAAGTGAAGTTTGTAGTAGGAGCCTGAGGAACCCCTGTAGATTGTACGGTAATGAAAGTTATTTACTACATGCTACAAGTTGGGACTGAACTTGTAGAGATTCAGATCAATCCCCTGATGCACAAAAACATCATCACATCTGCTCGAATATCCTACATATTCACAAAAATAGACTAAAAGAAAGCAAACATGGCATTAGCAGGTAAAAAGAGGCTAGCAGTGATTATTAGCCAACATTGTGTAGATCTGTGCGTTTTCTAAAAAAGGAGTAAAAGACTTCCTCACTGAAGTGACTAGGATTTTCTCACAAGCATGAGAATTGTAGCACAGAGACCTATTAAGAGCCATAGCATTGCATCAATGCTCGGTCAAATGCTGACCCCCGGCAGGGTCCTCCCAGGAGCGTCGGTACTAATCGAACCCTGCAGCTGCTAATCCATGATGTCACAGCCATCGAGTCTGTGCCTGAAATCGGATCCATTCACGCCGTTTCAAATGGTCTGGCTTTTTACGCTGTCGTGTCTCTCTCTGTCTCTAAAGACAATAAACAGCGTGTGAAATCGAACGGTGAGCGCACACCGAACGTATCTGAGGGGATTAGGACAGAGAAAAACACGTCTAACTTGATGGCGTGACTTCAGACCTCAGGCGGTTTGACCTCAGGAAACACGGCGAGCGT
>NC_060885.1:27128631-27216131 GCF_014805685.1 Silurus meridionalis | reverse complement strand
TTTCATAAATATTTTCAAGGCGGGTTGCATTGGGAGGATTTCTGAGGAGATGTTTTGACAGCCTGAAAACAGAGTTTTGAGATTGCAACAGACGCAAAAAGATGTCAAGATGTGAACTGGTTTAACCCTCTTGTCATCTTCCTGCTCAGTGATGCTTTGTCCCCTCGGTTATACTCGGCGAACACTTCTCCGGTTTTGTTGCGGCACCCCAGCGTTCACCTCAGTGATGTCTAAACTGATAACAGTGAGGAACACAGAGCTTAAGTTTTATCAACCTGCCTAACAGCAGCCTATCATATCAGTCAGATTTACGTCATTTCTAACTTTTACTTCTGTTTTCTAGGTAACTAGCATGCTAAATCAATAAGAAATATATATATATATATATATATATATATATATATATATATATATATATATATATATATATATACACAGTGGGGCAAAAAGTATTTAGTCAGCCACCAATTGTGCAAGTTCTCCCAATTAAAAAGAGGAGAGAGGCCTGTAATTTTCATTATAGGTACACTTCAACTATGAGAGACAAAATGAGAAAAAAAAATCCAGAAAATCACATTGTCTGATTTTTAAAGAATTTATTTGCAAATTATGGTGAAAAATAAGTATTTGGTCACCTACAAAAAAAGCAAGAATTCTGGCTCTCACAGACCTGTATTTTTTTTACCTGTATTAATGGCACCTGTTTGAACTCATTATCAGTTAAAAAGACACCTGTCCACACCCTCAAACAGTCAGACTCCAAACTCCCCTATGGCCAAGACCAAAGAGCTGTCAAAGGACACCAGAAACAAAATTGCAGACCTGCACCAGGCTGGGAAGACTGAATCTGCAATAGGTAAGCAGCTTGGTGTAAAGAAATCAACTGTGGGAGCAATTATTAGAAAATGGAAGACATACAAGACCACTGATAATCTCCCTCGATCTGGGGCTCCATGCAGGATCTCACCCTGTGGGGTCAAAATGATCACAAGAACAGTGAGCAAAAATCTCAGAACCACATGGGGGGACCTAGTGAATGACCTGCAGAGAGCTGGGACCAAAGTAACAAAGACTACCATCAGTAACACACTACGCCGCCAGGGACTCAAATCCTGCAGTGCCAGACGTGTCCCCCCTGCGTAAGCCAGTACATGTCCGGGCCCGTTTGAAATTTGCTAGAGAGCATTTAGATGATCCAGAAGAGGATTGGGAGAATGTCATATGGTCAGACGAAACCAAAATATAACTTTTTGGTAAAAACTCAACTTGCAAAACCTCCTTCCATCAGCAAGGGCATTGAAGATCAAACGTGGCTGGATATTTCAGCATGACAATGATCCCAAACACACTGCCCGGGCAACGAAGGAGTGGCTTCGTAAGAAGCATTTCAAGGTCTTGGAGTGGCCTAGCCAGTCTCCAGATCTCAACCTCATAGAAAATCTTTGGAGGGAGTTGAAAATCCGTGTTGCACAGTGACAGCCCCAAAACATCACTGCTCTAGAGGAGATCTGCATTGAGGAATGGGCCAAACTACCAGCAACAGTGTGTAAAAACCTTGTGGAGACTTACAGAAAACGTTTGATCTCTGTCATTGCCAACAAAGGGTATATAACAAAGTATTGAGATGAACTTTTGTTATTGACCAAATACTTATGCAGTTTCCTTTGCAAAGTCAAAATATCCGAGAACTTTATGTACATCATGTTCGCTGCTCTCTCTCTCTCTCTCTCTCTCTCTCTATCTCTGTCTATTTCTCCCCTTTTCTTTCTCATCTCTCTGATTATTAGATCAAACACAACCTCAGCGTCAGTGTGCGCTCATTTCTGAAGCAGGCCCGGGATACGCGATCCTTTCATAAATATTTTCAAGGCGGGTTGCATTGGGAGGATTTCTGAGGAGATGTTTTGACAGCCTGAAAACAGAGTTTTGAGATTGCAACAGACGCAAAAAGATGTCAAGATGTGAACTGGTTTAACCCTCTTGTCATCTTCCTGCTCAGTGATGCTTTGTCCCCTCGGTTATACTCGGCGAACACTTCTCCGGTTTTGTTGCGGCACCCCAGCGTTCACCTCAGTGATGTCTAAACTGATAACAGTGAGGAACACAGAGCTTAAGTTTTATCAACCTGCCTAACAGCAGCCTATCATATCAGTCAGATTTACGTCATTTCTAACTTTTACTTCTGTTTTCTAGGTAACTAGCATGCTAAATCAATAAGAAATATATATATATATATATATATATATATATATATATATATATATATATATATATATATATATATACACAGTGGGGCAAAAAAGTATTTAGTCAGCCACCAATTGTGCAAGTTCTCCCAATTAAAAAGAGGAGAGAGGCCTGTAATTTTCATTATAGGTACACTTCAACTATGAGAGACAAAATGAGAAAAAAAAATCCAGAAAATCACATTGTCTGATTTTTAAAGAATTTATTTGCAAATTATGGTGAAAAATAAGTATTTGGTCACCTACAAAAAAAGCAAGAATTCTGGCTCTCACAGACCTGTAACTTCTTTTTTAAGAGGCTCCTCTGTCCTCCACTTTTTACCTGTATTAATGGCACCTGTTTGAACTCATTATCAGTTAAAAAGACACCTGTCCACACCCTTAAACAGTCAGACTCCAAACTCCCCTATGGCCAAGACCAAAGAGCTGTCAAAGGACACCAGAAACAAAATTGCAGACCTGCACCAGGCTGGGAAGACTGAATCTGCAATAGGTAAGCAGCTTGGTGTAAAGAAATCAACTGTGGGAGCAATTATTAGAAAATGGAAGACATACAAGACCACTGATAATCTCCCTCGATCTGGGGCTCCATGCAGGATCTCACCCTGTGGGGTCAAAATGATCACAAGAACAGTGAGCAAAAATCTCAGAACCACATGGGGGGACCTAGTGAATGACCTGCAGAGAGCTGGGACCAAAGTAACAAAGGCTACCATCAGTAACACACTACGCCAGGGACTCAAATCCTGCAGTGCCAGACGTGTCCCCCTGCGTAAGCCAGTACATGTCCGGGCCCGTTTGAAATTTGCTAGAGAGCATTTAGATGATCCAGAAGAGGATTGGGAGAATGTCATATGGTCAGAGGAAACCAAAATATAACTTTTTGGTAAAAACTCAACTTGCAAAACCTCCTTCCATCAGCAAGGGCATTGAAGATCAAACGTGGCTGGATATTTCAGCATGACAATGATCCCAAACACACTGCCCGGGCAACGAAGGAGTGGCTTCGTAAGAAGCATTTCAAGGTCTTGGAGTGGCCTAGCCAGTCTCCAGATCTCAACCTCATAGAAAATCTTTAGAGGGAGTTGAAAATCCGTGTTGCACAGTGACAGCCCCAGAACATCACTGCTCTAGAGGAGATCTGCATTGAGGAATGGGCCAAACTACCAGCAACAGTGTGTAAAAACCTTGTGGAGACTTACAGAAAACGTTTGAGCTCTGTCATTGCCAACAAAGGGTATATAACAAAGTATTGAGATGAACTTTTGTTATTGACCAAATACTTATTTTCAACTATAATTTGCGAATAAATTCTTTAAAAATCAGACAATGTGATTTTCTGGATTTTTTTTCTTTTATTTTGTGTCTCATAGTTGAAGTGTACCTATGATGAAAATCACAGGCCTCTCTTATCTTTTTAAGTGGGAGAACTTGCACAATTGGTGGCTGACTAAATACTTAATATATATATATATATACTATATATATATATATATATATATATATATATATATATATATATATATATATATATATATATATATATATATTACATTGGTAATATTTATATAATACCTAACATTTCTTCTCTACAGCAACAGTTTCAGGATAATGAGGAGAAAAGTTTTGCCTTACAGGCCACAATGGACTCTCACACAGATGGATCATACTGTATATTCTGTATCCTGTATCTGTATATATCTTACATATATTTTTTTGTCACACCAGTACTTTCTAACCAGCTAGCATGCTAAATCGATAGAAAAATGTGAGACTTTAGCCACGTTGCCAATCATAGTGTGATTAGCAACACCTGTTTAGTCCTCTATAACAGGTCCCAATAAACAATGTACTAAAATTTCCCATGGGTTTTGGCTGCTGCTTTTTTACAAGAACATCATCGTTATAGACGTACGAAAGCTGTGCTGGAGGACTTTTACACTCTCGTAAATTAGCACAGACACCGATTGGGAATGCGAATAAGGCCTGCGGACTGAAAAAAAAAAAGAAACACAAAAAGGAAAACACAGGAGGCAGTGTGAACAATAACATCAATAAATAAAAGTAAAAAACCTGTTTATCTAGCCATTGACCTGGGTTTTTTTTTTTGTAGCATAAGCTAACAGGAAGCAATCAGCAGAGGGGATCTGGTCTGTAGTGTTAGCATTAATGAACATTAGCGTCCTGCGCACACTTGGCCTGCAGATGTTCTTGCATCTTTCTGAACTGACGCAAACAAAGCAAAACAAAATAACATAAAAAAACTCACCGTACCGGTCACTAAACACAAAAACACTCGCACACGTGTTAATCTGAGGACTGGCTGTTCTGCAAACCGGGGATGTTTATACGTTTACTGACGTTAGACGTTTGTTTGAAAATCCCAGCTGCTGTTTTTTTATGGATATATGAAGAATGTGTTCACGTGGCTAGTTTATTTTCACATATACACACACAAACACATTCACACACAGGCTGGTGACAGCATCGTGTTGACATCACTGTTGCAGCAACTGAAGAGGTCTCTCTGACCAGATATCATCAGGTTCCTTTGAAACCCCCATGCAGAGCTGAAGACATTCCGTGGCTAATTTTCCGCTAAACACATTTAAATCCAAAGTGCTATGTAACACCAGCACTAGCTAGCTATTTAGCTACTAGCTTTTATTCCACACCACCCAGCTATTTTTATATTCTCATGCTTTTATTGATTAAGCTGTTTGTTTCGATAGTTGTAGTAGTTGTGTAGCAGTCCTTGTGTGTAGCAGTAGTATTGTGTAGTGCTGCACAATGTGAAGCAGAAGTAGAATGTAGCAGTAGTTGTGTAGTAGTTGTATAGTAGTAGTACTAGGCAGCAGTAGTTGTGTAGCAGTAGTTGTATAGTAGTTGTGTTTCAGTAGTAGTGTGTAGCCATAGCAGAAGTATTTGTGTAGCAGTAGTAGTGTAGTAGTTGGGTAGCGTTAGAACTGTGTAGCAGTAGTTGTGTGTAACCATAGCTGAAGTAGTTGTGTTGCTGTAGTAATGTTTAGCTGTAGTAGTAGTTTTGTTGCGGTAGTAATGTGTGGTAGTGGTAGTAGTTGTGTAGTAGTTGTGTAACTGTAGCAGCGGTTGTGTAGCTGTAGCATAAGTTGTGTTGTAGTTGTGTGGCAGTAGTTGAGTAGTAGTTGTGTTGCTGTAGTATTGTGTAGCTGTAACAGTAGTTGTAAAATATTTATGTAGCAGTTGTGTAGCTGTAGTATTGTGTAGCTGTAGCAGCAATTGTGAAGCTGGAGCAGTAGTTGTGTAAAAGTTGTGTAGCTGTAGTAATGTATAGCTGTAGCAGTAGTTGTTTAGTAGTTATGTAGCTGTAACAGTAGTTGTGTAGCTGTAGCAGTAGTTGTGTAGTATTTGTGTAGCAGTTGTGTTGCTGTAGTAATGTGTAGCAGTAGTTCTGTAGCAGTTGTGTAGCTGTAATACTTGTGTTGCTATAGCAGTAGTTGTGTAGCAGTAGTATTGTGTAGTTTTAGCAGCAGTTGTGCAGTAGTTTTGTAGTAGTTGTGTTGCCATAGTATTGTGTAGTTGTAGCAGTAGTTGTGCAGTAGTTTTGTACTAGTTGTGTTGCCATAGCTGTAGTTCTGTAGCAGTTGTGTAGCTGTAGTAATGTGTAGCTGTGGCACTAGTTGTGTAGCTGCAGCAGCAGTTGTGTAGTAGTTGTATAGCTGTACCAGCAGTTGTGTAGTAGTTGTGTAGCTGTATCAGCAGTTGTGTAGTAGTTGTGTAGCTGTAACAGTAGTTGTGTAGCTGTAGCAGTAGTTGTGTAGTAGTTGTGTAGCTGTGCCAGCAGTAGTTGTTGTCTAGCTGTAGCAGTAGTTGTGTAGCTGTAGCAGTAGTTGTGTAGTAGTTGTGTAGCTGTAGCAGTAGTTGTGTAGTAGTTGTGTTGCTGTAGCAGAAGTTGTGTAGTAGCTGTATAGCTGTACCAGCAGTGTAGTAGTTGTGCAGCTGTATCAGCAGTTGTGTAGTAGTTGTGTAGCTGTAACAGTAGTTGTGTAGTAGTTGTGTAGCTGTAGCAGTAGTTGTGTAGCTGTAGCAGTAGTTGTGTAGTAGTTGTGAAGCTGTACCAGCAGTTGTGTAGTAGTTGTGTAGCTGTATCAGCAGTTGTGTAGTAGTTGTGTAGCTGTACCAGCAGTTGTGTAGTAGTTGTGTAGCTGTAGCAGTAGTTGTGTAGCTGTAGCAGTTGTGTAGTAGTTGTGTAGCTGTAGCAGTAGTTGTGTAGCTGTAGCAGTAGTTGTGTAGCAGTAGTTGTGTAGCCGCAGCAGCAGTTGTGTAGTAGTAGTTGTGTAGCTGTACCAGCAGTTGTGTAGTAGTTGTGTAGCTGTATCAGCAGTTGTGTAGTAGTTGTGTAGCTGTAACAGTAGTTGTGTAGCTGTAGCAGTAGTTGTGTAGTAGTTGTGTAGCTGTACCAGCAGTAGTTGTTGTCTAGCTGTAGCAGTAGTTGTGTAGCTGTAGCAGTAGTTGTGTAGCAGCTGTGTAGCTGTAGCAGTAGTTGTGTAGTAGTTGTGTTGCTGTAGCAGAAGTTGTGTAGTAGTTGTATAGCTGTACCAGCAGTTGTGTAGTAGTTGTGTAGCTGTATCAGCAGTTGTGCAGCTGTAGCAGCAGTTGTGTAGCTGTAACAGTAGTTGTGTAAAAGTTGTGTAGCTGTAGCAGTGGTTGTGTAGCTGCAGCAGTTGTGTGTAGTAGTTGTGTAGTAGTTGTGAAGCTGTACCAGCAGTTGTGTAGTAGTTGTGTAGCTGTATCAGCAGTTGTGTAGTAGTTGTGTGTAGCTGTAGCAGCAGTTGTGTAGTAGCTGTGTAGCTGTAGCAGCAGTAGTTGTGTAGCTGCAGCAGTTGTGTAGTAGTTGTGTAGCTGTAGCAGTTGTGTAGCTGCAGCAGTTGTGTAGCAGCAGTTGTGTAGTAGTTGTGTAGCTGTAGCAGTAGTTGTGTAGTAGTTGTGTAGCTGTAGCAGTTGTGCAGCAGTTGTGTGTAGTAGTTGTGCAGCAGCAGTTGTGTAGCAGTTGTGTAGCAGTAGTTGTTGTCTAGCTGTAGCAGTTGTGTAGTAGCTGTATAGCTGTACCAGCAGTTGTGCAGCTGTAGCAGTAGTTGTGTAGTAGTTGTGAAGCTGCACCAGCAGTTGTGTAGTAGTTGTGTAGCTGTGCAGTAGTTGTGTAGTAGTTGTGTAGCTGTAGCAGAAGTTGTGTAGCAGTAGTTGTGTAGTAGTTGTGTAGCTGTAGCAGTAGTGTGTAGCTGTAGCAGTTGTGCAGCTGTATCAGCAGGTGTGTAGTAGTTGTGTAGCTGTACCAGCAGTGTGTAGTAGTTGTGCAGTAGTTTTGTAGTAGTTGTGTAGCTGTAGCAGTTGTGTAGTAGCTGTAGCAGTAGTTGTGTAGCAGTAGTTGTGTAGTAGTTGTGTAGCTGTAGCAGTAGTTGTGTAGTAGTTGTGAAGCTGCACCAGCAGTTGTGTAGTAGTTGTGTAGCTGTAGCAGTAGTTGTGTAGTAGTTGTGTAGCTGTAGCAGCAGTTGTGTAGTAGTTGTGTAGCTGTACCAGCAGTTGTGTAGTAGTTGTGTAGCTGTAGCAGTAGTTGTGTTGTCGTAGCAGAAGTTGTGTAGTAGTTGTGTAGCAGTCGAGTGAGTCATTAAAAAAGTCCTGAAGTGATTTGGCAGGTCGGTTGGACTCCAGCGAAGCCACCGGTGGTCTCAGACTCTCATAAAACACAGAGGTGAAATATGGAGGTTGGAACTGTTCCTTTTTTCATGCACCATGTGTCCAAAGCTACGGTATAGAAATATGATTATGAACATCTGGATAAATCATCCATCATAAGTGAAATTGCTTCTGCTTCCATTCACACTCTACTCCAGAAGTTTATAAGCCCTAGATCCTGTTTCTCAGCTCCAAAAGGCTCTGTTCTCATTTTAATCCTCCTTGTTCCATCCTGACGCCTACAAGCTCCTCCCCCTGTCATCCTGCAATAATCAGCTGATTGTTTCTTTGTACACATGAAACAACAATTTCAGTGACAAAGCAAGATTTCTGTGCAAATGAGGCCTGAGTTTTTAAACAGCAGATTCCTACAACCAGCTAAAACGAGGCTCAGAGCAGCGCTGTGGGCTGTGGGGGCAAATCTGGGGTCTTAAACAGCCAGTTTCAGAAGTTTATTTTTCTTTGCAACTGAAGCATGTGGGATAAAAACCTGTCAGGTGTTTGTTAAGGTGATGTTCGTGGCTTTTCACTTTCCTTCATGTTTTATTCCCACACACACACACACACACACACACACACAGAAGTGAAACCCTACAATAATAATATTAATAATAATCATCTTTATTTTAAAAGTTCTATCTCAAAGCACTTTCATGCATAGAAGAAGAAATAAAAAATAAACATAAACAAATAAAATAAAAATAAATAAAAAAAATAAGTAAATAAACATCACAAAGATAAAAAGTTCACATAAAAGCTTTTATGTAAGTTTTATGAGTAGATTTAAAAACGCTGAAAGATTCAGCCCATCTAATCTCAATAGGGAGAGAAATCCACAGTTTTGGTGCATGGGGGAAAAAAGCCTGATCACCCATACAGTGTAAACGTGTAGGAAGAACAACTAAAAGAGCAGAATTAGAGGAACAGAGATCAAGTCTTGGAGGGTAGACAGTTAAAAGTTGTGTCAAGTAATGAAGTGCCATACCATGTGGTGGTGGCAAAAGTACACACATCCTTTACTTAAGTAGAAGTACAGATATAAAATAATCTGGTAAAAGAGAAATCCTCCACTTTACCGCGGTTCGAATCTCACGCTTCCGGTTTATCGCGGAATTGCATTTGCCACATAACTAATTCGTTTGGCTGATTTTCCCCGTTTCTCGCGGACAGCAGACTAAAAAACTTACAGGGAATTGTTTTTATACATAAAATAGCATTTTTGTCTGGCGTCTGTTAATCGAGTTTTTTTCGTTTATCGTGAGCGGTTTTAAAGCAGGGAATATATTAATAGGAAATAATTTCAAATTATCGTATTTTGTTAATTAATAAATGTATTCAGGCTGAACATTTACCAGCGGTCCGCAACTTTTTTTGTGCCATGGACCACAGTAATGTCAGACAATACTTTCACGGACCGGCCTTTAAGGTGTGGCGGATAAATACAACAACATAAAATGATACAACTGCCATAAAAACTGGTATTTAGTTCGTTAGTTTGTTAGTTTTAATCTATTTGGTAAAATGTCAATATTTACTTTCCACCTCTGCTTATAGGTCAGCAGACGAGTTAAAAAAATCAATCTGGAATCTGACAGGAAGCCTGAGCAATGACTCCAAAAGCAGAGAAATACGCTCACCAGACCTGGTCTTTGTCAGAATCCTAGCAGCAGAATTTTGAACAACCTGCAACTTGTTTAATGTAGATTTTGAAACCCCAGAAGGCAAAGCATTACAGTAGTCGATGCATGAAATAACAAAAGTATTGATACATTTTTCAGCAACGAAAAAAGAAAAACATGCAGCGCAGCCTTGCAATGCTTCTGAGATTTTAACTGTACTTTGAACATGAGAGTCGAATGGTAAGTTTGGGTCAAAAAAATCACCCCTAAAAAACCCTGAGAACAGGAAGAGGACATTGGGGCTACGCTTCCATCGGGAATGTTTATACAGCATGGTACTGAAAGCAGCGCGAGACCCGGGCCCCCAGGAGCCGAGCTAAATATCACATGAGCTCCAGCTGCCGGCTGTAAATGTTTGGAGGGTGAAGGAAGGCATTAGCGCTGAGAGTTCTGGGCGACGACGATGATTCAGCCTCGTAAAAAGCTCTTTAGCCTCTAATGAAATCGGCATTGTTTACGTTTTCGGCAAAACAGGTGCAGAGGCCGGGAGAGAAAAAACTCCTGTTAAACAGCAGTGAGGCTGAATTTTCCACCGTAACTATTATTAGCTTCAAATCTCTCTCTCTCTCTCTCTCTCTCTCTCTCTCTCTCACACACACACACACACACACCTAAAACCATGCTACCTTAATCCAAACCTTATATACACACGCACACACACACACACACACACACACACATACTGAACCGATCATGATTAAAACATGTTCCCAGATTTCCTCTAAGTGTGTGTGTGTGTGTGTGTGTGTGTGTGTGTGTGTGTGTGTGTGTGAGAGAGATGCACTGCTGGCCTCATCACTGTTGAATTCCTCCACACCTGGTCCTCCAGAAGAAGGTGTTAAAACTGCAGGAGAGAGCGACGGAGCGATGAAGGGAGAGAAGAACTCATTAATGAACAGGTGCACACTTCAAATTAAAGTAAAGAGGACCATGTCGCTCGTAAAAAGAAAAAAAAAAGAAAAGAAATGTTTTCATATGCAGCCATCTCGCTGCCTTCAGGCTTTAAAGAGCTCTACCATGTGCAGAAACTTCAGCCTTGAACCCTGCCTTCACTCGATTCAGATGTGAGAAGATGGAGATTTTGCACTTGGGAGTTCAGAGTCTCTCTCTCTCTCACTTGTTACACTCTTACTGAGACCCAGTCAGGTCAAAGAAACTGTTAGCAATCTGAGTGTAATGATTATATATATATATATATATATATATATATATATATATATATATATATATATATATATATATATATATATATATATATATATATATGCCTTAAAATGTACTTTAGTATCCAAAGTACTAAGATTTATTATGGCTATAATGTTCCTATTATCATTCTCGCTTAATCAACATAGTTTATGTGAAAAGACTCTTAATGTTACTCTTAGCACACAAGTCTATTAATAGAATGACATTAATTAGTCAAAAACTGATTGATATCCATTTCAATTAACTTCTTTTCAAGTACTTAAAAAAAATCATGCAAATTAGGCCATGGGTGTTGTGGCAAGTTCGAGTCAGGATTTCTTCCATCATTTCTTTCTCAAACTATGATCTGCTTGCTGGTGAATTGATGCTGAACTCTATGTTAGATACCACCAAGCGCCAATCAAAACAAGTTTAAAACAGAGTGTGCACTCGTCCCCGATTGGTGGCTTGTTGAGCGTTTGACTAGTTATGTTTTTAGCTATTCTAAATAAAACTAAAAATGAGCGACTGATTTTGCAAAATGTAGTGGAGTTAAAGTTCCCAAATGGAAATTCTTCAGTAAAGTACAAATATGCAAAAAAACATACTTAAGTACAGTAACGAATTAAATGTACTGCATTACTGCCTACCACTGGTCTACTTTATTGTTATCGCTGTTAGTGTCGAGATAACAGGACATCCACGAGCAAGACTCATTATAGTGCAATTACAAAGTGATTTGATCACAAATCATTTCCTCTTCACCGAAAATTCAAATCAGAAGGAATTAAGCTAAGCCCAACACTTACTGAACAGCTGAGGAGCGAACAGAAGCCAACATTAACAAATACCTTGTTCATGTACTGGCACTTTTACAAAAAAACATTAAAATAAAGCCTTCCTCGCTACTCTATTCAGCGCCCCAACCCCAACCCAACACTGAAAAGAACTGTTTTGGAAGATCTTTCCTCACGATGTCCAGCTTTTCTTAAAACGTCTGTCTTGTACATGTTAAAAGTGCTTGTAAGTTCTCCTCTTTTAGCTGTTGTGGAATGAACAGCTATTAAATCCACATTACATTTCTCTTCTACCTGTTTGAGAAATTGACATGAACATGACAAAGGTTGTTTCGCTGACGGCTGTTCGAGTTGATGAGGACATCTAGTGGACAAAATGTGTGTTTTCGTGTGTGTGTGTGTGTGTGTGTGTGTGTGTGTGTGTGTGTGTGTGTGTGTGTGTGTGTGTGTGAGAGAGAGAGAGAGAGAGAGAAACAAAGAGAAAGAAGAAGGTGACTTTCATTCCTCAAACAAGAAGCTGAGATGATGGACAGAGTGCCGCCGCAGGTTTTGTCTCGACACACTGGACCCTTTGTTAAAGGTTTTGTTATTGTTATTACTGCGGCTTAATCATGGGGAGCGTGAACACACCCTGCTCAAACACACACACACATGGTACCATGTTTATTAACACTGCAGGTTTTTGAGTGATACTGAGACATTATATACACTATTTGGTCAGAAGTTTGTGGACACCAGAGCATTAGAATGAGGTATGCTCTTTGAACATCCCATTCCACATTTAGTTCTCATTTCCTCTTTTAAAAAGTTTCACTCTTCTGAAAAGATGTTTCACTAGAGTTTGGAGTGTACTTGTGGAGGTTCATTCAACTACAAGGGTGTTAGTGAAGTCAGGTACTCATGTAGGTGAGGTGAGGAGGCCTGGGGTGCAGTTTGCTTTGTAATATTCAATAGGTTTGGAGCTCTATAGCAGATCTTCACACTCCATTTTATGTAAAGCAGATCTTTATGGAGCTGGCTTTGTGCACAGGGGTATTGTCATGCTGGAACAGGTTTGTGTCTCCTAGTTGAAGTGAAGGGAAAATTTCATCCATAGAACGTTGTGTTAGTTCAAGGGTTCTTAGATTTACTTGGAACCTATGAAGTAACCTCTGGTCTTAATTTATTCCTCTGAACCGTTAATGATGTGTTCCTCTGTCAGAAATGCATTTAAGAAAGAACCCCTTAAAAAAAAATTATAGAAACAAATGAGAAATTATATTTTTGCTACCGGACACCAAGAATCTCAATGTAATGTAACTTCTGGTAAGTTCTCTGTCTTGGGATGTAAATTATGAGCAAATATATGGTTTTTACTGAAACCATTAAGGGTTCTACTTATATTGGAACCTGTTCCAAACTTTTGTGAAAAGGTTTTGTTGTACACTTCTAGTTGAAATCATTAAGGGTTTCTCTAAAGGGACTTCCACAGAGCCAGAAACAACCCGACACTCTCCTCAGGAAACTGGGTTCTTCAAAGGTTCATTGGGTGATTAAGGATAAGGAAGTAGTCAAGATTTTCTCCAGAAGGATGACCAGGTGTCAGGTCACAGCAGAGCATTCTGGGTAATGACTGATGACCACAGACTTTAATAGGTTGATATTCCACTTGAGAAGAAGTGGGCTCAATCCTCCTCATCAGCTCATCAGTTCCATTTAGACGCTTGTTTATGAAGCATGACTGACAGGAGGCTGTAATCGTAAAAGTGTATATAAGTAGCTTTTTCACATATCTGTAATTTACTGAAGTATTTTCATTTGGGGAGACTTCAACTTCAACTTCAGTACATTTCAAAGTCAAATATCTCTTTATTTATAACTTGTTTTGACTGGAGTCGTATGGTATCTACTTAGCACCAACATACAGTTCTGCATCAGATCAACAGCAAGCAGAACATTTTTAGAGGAATAAATGATGGAGAAAACTACTGAATCTAATCAACCACAGAACCCGTGGCCTTATTTACGTGATTTTTTTTTATGTAGTTGAAAAGAAGGTTTTGGGCTCATAATAATTTTAATAGATATAAATCAGTGTTTGACTTCAAATGATAATAGGAACATTATAGCCATAATAAATTATAGTTCTTTGGATACTTAAGTACATTTGAAGGCAAATACTTTTATACTTTTATTGGAGTAATATTTCATTGAGTGTATCTCTACTTTAACTCAATTACATGGTTTGTGTTCTTTTCCAACATGACAGAAACAGTGACACTGGAGACTACTTCCATATGTTATTCTATAAAAATAAATATACTGTATGTTTTTGAAAATCTGAAATATTGTTCAATTAACAAACTGTCACCATAGAAACTTTAACATTCCAGAACGAGCATGTTGATGTAAACCTGCACTACTATTAGAGTTACTGTTATAAAAAAATTAATCACCTTCAGACCAATCAGAATCCAGAACTTAGCCATGTGTGAGGTCTTGTTTAAAAAGGATAAATTTTTTTTAGAGTTTCAGTTTAATAATCTTCTGTATTGCATCAGGATCAGACTGAAATAAAATAATTGAATTATTTGTGGGTTTTATATAACGGTCGGTTTGATTTAGCGGGTTTGTTTTTGTGACGGACGCTCGGCCCGATTTCCCACGTCCCTGCGAATTCAAGTAAAACAATGTGAAATGAAAAAGCTGAGAAAGAGAATCGTTTCGTCGCGGGAGAGAAGTGGAAGATAAACACGAGTCACGCAGAGATACTGGGCAGAGTGTTATTGCTTCATCTCCAGCCCTTTAGTTCATTACACACTCAGGCTGAAGGAGGCCTGAAGGACAGGAGCAATGGAGAAACAGAGAGATGAATCGAAGAAAAAGAAGAAGAAAACGAGACGCTTTGCTCATTTAGAACGCAAAGCTGGATAAGGAGAGATCGAATGATAGAGCAGAGAGAAGAAATGAAACAACTCATGTTGACTTTGTACTCATATTTATATTCTATGGGTGTGTGGGTTTGTGTGTGTGTGTGTGTGTGTGTGTGTGTGTGTGTGTGTGTGTGTGTGTAGAGAGAAGAACCCCTATTTTAGCAAACAACACTCTGATATTAGCAAAGACACAGTGTCCATTTTAGCAAAAATTAGCAAAACCTCAGATTAGCATGTTAGAAAAGTGGCAAATATAAGCAATAATTTTCATTACATATTACAGATGAGAAGGTTGTGAGTTCAGTTCCCACCAGCACCCAGCTGTCACATTTGGGCCTCTGGGCAGATATAATCAATTACATGAGCGTACATGAAATCAACTTAAGTCATTCTGGATCAGCACATCTGGCAATAAATGTAAAGCCTGGCCCTAATGTGGCATTACCCAATAACTTATACGCTAGATATGCATTTATTTATTACAAAAACCATCTACAAGTCATCGACAGCAACTTCGCTTCAAATATTAGCCAGAGAAAGTAGCCAAAATCCTTCCATATTTATAAATGTGCTTATTTATACATAAGCCAAACATTCACAACGTATCAGTTAGAAATGCTAATTAGTGCTTGAATTCGCTAGCAAGATACAAGTCCGAACTAAATTAAAAAACAAGAATTTTGCTTTACCAAACAATTACCTAGCAATATTAGCTATGTGTATTTTCGGATTGTGTATTTAACAGTAACTTGGTCTCAGATTCATATTGAAGTATTAGCAAGAAGCTAGCAAGTGCAAACGAGAAGATTAGAAAGAAATTTTAGGGTTATTAGCAAGAATTTCAAATAAAATTGTAAGGCAGATACAGATTTTTCTTTAGTTTTTGGGAGAAGTGAACATGAGAACATGTGAACCTGAGCTCCGATTTAAGGACTGTCATTGCTTAATCATTTCAGATTTTTCTCCAGTGATTTTCCACAAGAGAGAGACGGGAAAAAATAGATCATTTTGACACTTAGGGTGATTTAAAAGCGACAGATATTTTCATATCCTTGCACTGAAATGAGTGTTTTTCTTCAGCCCGAGGGTTTTAAGGGGTGTCTGTGTGTGTGTGTGTGTGTGTGTGTGTGTGTGTGTGTGTGTGTGTGTGTGTCTATCTGTCTGTCTGTCTGTCTGTATTTGTGTGTTTAGGCATGATTGTGAGCGAACGTGTTTTTCTTTCTTAGAAGCTCGAGTTATTAAAAA
Organism: Silurus meridionalis; assembly: GCF_014805685.1. Classification (NCBI taxonomy): domain Eukaryota; kingdom Metazoa; phylum Chordata; class Actinopteri; order Siluriformes; family Siluridae; genus Silurus; species Silurus meridionalis. Next base: position 27,200,355 of record NC_060885.1, on the reverse strand, counting down.
ATAAATTAGATTAAAAAAATTCCAGTCAAAAATTACACACATCATTCTTAATTTAACACAATGTCCTATTGTGTGTGTGTGTGTGTGTGTGTGTGTGTGTGTGTGTGTGTGTGTGTTGGTTGTGCCTCCACAGGTAGGTTATGTTCCATCTCCTGCTGTCCGTTATTGCACTGAGTAACAATAGCAGTGAAACAGAAGAACTTTTTCCTTTGCTTGCCGAAGTTAAAAAAAAAAATTTCCTGTCAGCAGGACAGGAGCTCGACGCTCGACCTCAACGGTGAAGAACAACGTAACCAAACCGACCCTTAGCATCGTCAAAAAGTAACACAGATCCATGAGCTGTCATGTACAAATATTAGCAAGAATTCAGCTTCAGCCTATTGAATTACCCATGATGTTTTAACAAAACATATTTTAGAAAGCGCCAAGCTGTTAGCATTAGCATGGTAAAAGCTGAGCTAAATACTGTTTCATTACTGTATATGCTCACTTTTTTATGTTGCAATTGCAGATTTTTAAAAGTTTTTTAAGAATTTGGTCACAAATTAGCGAAACCATTATTTGCTACAAACTATATTTATGTGATAAGTGTAGTAACTTTTAAAGTGCTTTAGCTGTCTTAGCTATAAAATGTTAGCAAGAACATAAGCAGAATATCAGCATGAATAATGTAAATGCAAATATTAGCAAGATCTTAGCTAATAAATCTTGTACTCAGTTCTACATTAGCAACTTTAAAAAGCCAGCTTCTGGACTTAAATATTAGAAAGAACTGGTGTAAATGTATTTCAGAACTAGTTTTCTGTAATGTGAAAATATTAATTATATGCTGTAGATTAGTATACATTTAAGAAAGAATGTAGCTATAACTTATTATGTTAGCAAAGAAAGTTCTGGTTTAGTTTAGCTCATTGTTGAAGCGCACTGAGATACTGGTTCCAAATGAATCCAAAAGTGAATCTGTGTAAAACATGGTGGTGATTTTGGGGTACAGTTCAGATTTTGGGGAAGTGATAGTTTAGTGGCGGACTCTTAAGCAAGGACCTTACCTCTCACCTGTTAAGTTGTATAAATTAAATAAATGTAAGTTGATAAAATGATACAGTAATGAAAGTGATCTTGGGATTATGACTAAAACCCACACACACCCAAACCCAGTCAAAGGGTAAAGTCAGACAATACTGAGACAAGGCCTTGGTTTCTCTTTAGTTTTCTTCCTTTCACTGATGGATCTCGATGCTTCGCTGCCCTCTGGTGTATCGTTCCGACTCGCTACCCAGAAATCTGTCACTTTCTAAAACAGTACACACTTTTTTTATTATTTGTGTGTTAGAATTACACTCTTTATTACAAACGCAGATGTTTTCAGATCGACTACGTGGCTGTAAAGGCACTCTACTGCAACACGTTCCTACATGGACTTTAACAGCTGAATGTACTTTCACACACACACGTGCACCATGTGCCTGCGGCCTGCTCTTATTCTTTCCAAAGCATTTTTCTCTTCTAACCATTAAACCACTTGTGATTTTGATGTGGCCAATTCCACAACTTGCCCCGTAAACATGTGTGTGTTTTTTTGTTACCGGTTGTGTGTGTGTGTGTGTGTGTGTGTGTGTGTGTGTGTGTGTGTGTGTTTCACTGTCACTCTCTTTAATATGTTTATACTTAACACACTTCAAGAAGAATCCATATCAAACCCATGTGTTGGAAGCTGCACCCGGTCAGCATCAATTAGCAAAAAGTGTTCCCAAAAGTAGTGAATAAAAACAAGGGAGCAAAAAGAATGAGTTATCAAAACACTTATTTACAAACTTTGAAGCTGGTGAGAGCTTTAGATTATATTCCAATAGCCAATTCTGTCCATTATCTCCAAGATCTCTGACAATATTGTAGCTAAGTTGTATCTAAGTGGCTAAATTAGACTTAGTCAAAGTAGTAATCTGGTATTTAGCTCCTTAGTCACAGTGTACAGTAAGCGCCCAATATAAACAATGATAAAAACCACTGGTATACAGTAATCAAGTAAATGCTATTTGTTTCTGTACTTAAGTAGCTTTTTCACATATCTGTACTTTACTGCAGTATTTCCATTTGGGGAGACTTTTACTGTAACTTCACTACACACTTAATGTCAAATATCTTATGTTTAGCTCAACTACATTTTGTGAAATCTGTCGTTCCTCTTTATGAGTTGATAAAAAAAAATAATTGGTCACGCAGCAAGCCACCAATCAGGGTAGAGCGCATGCTCTGTTTTGTTTTGATTGGCACTTGGTGGTATCTACTCATCACCAACATACAGTTCAGCATCAGTGCAACAGCAAGCAGAACATTTTGAGAGGAATAAATGATGGAAGAAGCTATTGACTCGAACTTGCCACAACATCCGTGGCCTTTTTACGTGATTTTTTTAGATGAAGTAGTTAAAAAGAATGTTTTGGGCTCATGATAATTTTAATAGATATCAATCAGTGTTTGACTTATTAATATTATTCTATTAATAGATCGGTGTGCTGAGAATACCATTAGTGTCTTTTCACTTAAACTGGAATAATTAAGCAATGAATCATGTGACAAAAATGAAAATAGAACATTATAGCCGTAATAAATCTTAGTACTTGGATACTTAAGTACATTTGAAGGCACTTTTACTGAAGGGAAAATTTTAAGGGAGCACATTTACTTTTACTGGAGTAACATTTTACAGAGTATATTTCTATTTAACTTGACTACATGGTTTGTAGTCCTCGTTCTCAATGTCCACTCATTACAAATCCATCATTGCTGAGGTGTACTCTACAGTGATGGAGACTTGACTCGGGCAGGTCCGGAAAGAAAATGGAACGGAAATAGTGGTACCTTAGGAGCATGTGAAACTCAACAGAAAGAGAGAAGAGGAGAGATGGATAGAGAGATGTTTGTAGAGAGAGAGAAGGATTCAGGTGCAAACACTTTCAAGTCCAATCTTAACATGTTCCTATATGAATGGAATTTGGATCCAGACTTATTTTGTGCTTTTAAAAGTTGAGTTTGAGACCCAAATGTCCATAGCTAAAACTTTCAGATGATGTTTTTGAGGGTTCAGGGAGGAGTTGGCACCGTGCCCTGTTTTTCTATCCTTCTGTGTGTGTGTGTGTGTGTGTGTGTGTGTGTGTGTGTGTGTGTGTGTGTGTGTGTGTGTGCGTGTGTGTGTGTGTGTGTGTGTGCGCGTGGGGTGATTTGTTTCAGCTCTCCTCTTGTTTTCCCTGGCTGCGTGCCCTGGCATTATTAATAGGCGTCCTAATCACGCTTTAAAGCCCCTGTCCTCATAATCAGGCCCCATATGGCATCAGAAGCTGGAGGGGCCGTGCCGTGCAGAACAGCGGGGGGAAATAAATAAATAACAGGATAAAAATGCACTGTGTGCATGTGTTTTTGTTTAAAATAATGACTTGATTTTCACTGATCAAATCGATTGCATATTTTTACTTGCACACACACACACACACACACACACACACACACACACACACGCACACAAACAGAGCCAAGCAGCAGTAAAGGTTACAAACATTTCACTACTGATTTACCAGAAAACTTAGATTCTCTCTTGGACATGTAGTGCACTACATAGGGTGCCAAACTGCCTCAGTTAGAGCGCAGCTCGAATTTCATTTTGTGACTCAATCAATTTATTTGCTCATAGTTTGACTTTGGGGCTTGTAATTATCTTTAATCCAGCACTGTATATTTTTAAAAAAAAGGATTGTTACTATTTTTGTCTGTAGTTTTTATCCTGTATGTGCACTTACCCTGCATGTCCATTAGTAACATAATAAATTAAGCCATTATTCTGAAACAAACAGATGATCAATTCCAAATATCAAACAAAAGGAGGTAAGGGTTTCAGAAATGAGTTTATTAAACATAATAACGAACATGAAATATATATATGGTGCTGGTTAAAATAGTAAATGGCTTACATTAATTAGAATTGGTTATAGAAATACATGTTCTGTGTACATGAGCGCTGGTTACAGAAGCTTCTCACATACTAACCAGTGCACTTTATGTCTTACAGAGACTTTGTTTTAGAATTCAGCATCATAATCCAGAGTGCAGAATAAAGGAACTGAATGATGACGCAGGAATAGATTGGGTTAATGTACAGCAATAATACATACTGCACATTCAATTACACTGTTAACCAGGGGTGTGACCAGGGTTGGGCAAAGATACATCAAAATGTATCTTAAAATAAAATACCAAGTACCTTAACTTTAAGTGTATCAAAATAAACTACAGAATTCTGCAGCCACACCATGTATCAAAATAAACTACTGTATTTTTTATTTTAAAAAGACTAACAAATACTTTAGCAAGGGAGCATGAAATGTCTTCGCAAACTTTCCATCAATTGGCCTATTTGATCACCTTCACCATTACACTGTCTCAGTTGATGAAGTAAACGATGTTTGATAGCAACAGCTTTTCTCAGGCCGAGTCACACAATAAATCTGACATATGCAACCAGTTAACAGATGAAATATTCACATACATTTCCCTGTGATCTCCCAGATGAAGGTTAGTTTTAAAGTAACCAACAGTTTAATGTTTAACAGTTTGTAAATGAATCATAATTGTATCCTAATTTAGTTACTGGGTGTTTGGTAACGAAGGGTTATTTTGCATCAGCAACACCGACTCAATGATAAACAAGTCGTTCATAAGAAGACGACTGATGGCACCTGTGTTTATAGCATCTAGTTTCTAACTAATTAATCATTTGATTGTTAAACATAAATATAATAATATATTATATATCAGACAGTCATTCATGCAATGTTTTGCAAAATCATGATCCTACTAAACAGCTACTTTAATTAGGGTTCAATACTCAGCAATCAAATATTTATTTATCAATCATTGGACACCTATTTGAAATAGGCGGCCTGCACATTTCTTACCTTCACCACCTTCTTCCATATGGATCAATATTCTGTTCTGATCTCAACAAGTCTGCGCAAAACACTGAAGAGGCATCAGTTAGAGGCTGCATGTTTTGATGGCATCATGTAGACTTGAAGCATTCTGACACAAAATAGAAAAGCCTTTTAAAATCCTATTTTATATTTGAAATACGTATTTGAAATACATGTATCATAAATACTGCCCATCCCTGGGAGTAACGGTACACAAAAATCATGGTTCGGTATGTACCTTGTTTTTTACGTCATGGTTTGGTTCAATTTCAGTACAGTTAGGGGGCAGAAATGCAAAACACAAACTTTTATGTTAACTCTATGTATTATTATTAACATTTGTGAACATCAAAAGTTTACTTTTTTATAAAACAATTGTAAATAAAATGCCTGCTTGGTTCAATTATATATAAAATAACATTTTATAATATTTTTAAAAAAGTAATATATAAAAACGTAAAAGAATAAATCAAATGAATGCAATTACACTTCTTTTGTATATAGTAATATGACGTGGTGTCCAGTTACCAGCGTGACACTAAAACAGGTAGTTGTAATGGCTACTTATTTAAGTTCATGTCAGAGCCCAACCTTCTTTACTTAAGTAAAAAAGATGTAGTCAGTACTTCAACTTTTACCAGAGTTTCTTAAAACATGAGTATCTGTACTTCTACTAAAGTGAAGGATTTGTGTATTTTTGTCATCTGTGTGTTTTACAATTGATATTTAATTTCTAATGATATGATCTACTTAACTGTTCTACTTATTTCAGCATACTTTAAAAAATGACTTCTTTCCCTCTATCCCTCATTTATTCACTCCCTCGATATGGGGAATTGTCAGGATTTTCTCTTTTTTTGAAGCTGGACATAAAATGCTAAAGAATCCAAAAGAGTTTTTTTAACGCACTACAAATCGTATTTTCAGCACGAGTGGCCACGGTGACACTGTGCTAACTGTAGTTTCTTTTTTACACCCCTGTTGTGTATGTTTCCATGTGTAATTTAAAATGAAAATACAGTGAGACTGCACTTAAAAGGTAGTACTGAAACGGTTCAGTTTGAATACGTGTACCCTTACACACCTAGTGTTAACACAAAAATTAAAAAAGCACTTATTACTTTATTGTGTTGGCTAGTTGTAAAATAAATGTTGTGAATTTTAAAAAGGAGGCTCGTGTAGAGTATCATGAGGTGATTTGTGGTCAGAGTAGGGAACAAGGTTGAGACGAGCCTGGAGAATTGGAGGTATGCTACAGGAGTAAAACAGAGAACATGTGTGAATGAGAGTGAGGACACTCCACTGACCCTGTCTAACCCTGCGCTTTGACCCCAGCTTAATAACATCACTGAAATATACGAAGAAAGAATTTTACTATGTTGTAGTAAAAATGTTTTAAGTAAAAACCTGTCATTCTATGAATACAAAAATTAACGCACGTAAGCATGGCTGTGATTTTAGGGGTACAGTCGTCAAGTCAAGAAGCTTTTATTGTTATTTCTACCATTTATAGCTGACGCAGTACACAGTGAAAATGAGACAACGTTCCTCCAGAACCCTGGTGCTACATTAAAAACAGTGCAGACAGACAACACAAGACAGTATGTTATACTGTCATATATGCATAAAACAAAATACAATATAGCGCAAACCTGATGTATACTCTGATTATACAAATTTAGTCGTGTAGTCGTGATTTTGGGGGGAAATGGTAGCTTCAAGCATACATTACATTTAACTTTTACTTTTGACATTAAATGGATTGATTAAGAACTGTAATTTGTAGTAGTGACTCCTTCACAGCAGGGGTCGCAGTAGCGAGCTGCCGCGCTCCAACTGGCCAACAAAACAACTAACGAAGAAGAAACCTGCAGAGTGGCACGCGTGTGTGTAGAAAATGGGCAAAAGAAGGCAAAAAAGCCAGAATGCGAGCAATTTAACTAAAAAACAGAAGAAACACCTAAAAGAATTTGGGGAACAGCATCCGTTTGATGATGAGTAAGCGCTGTTTCATCTGTAAAATGTGGATTTATCACATTTTAGAAGGCTTTGTGTAGACTGTAGCTCACGGCTAGCGAATACTGTAAGCGCACGAGCCGAACTTTCAATTAATAGAGAATAATCCGATGTATTGCGAGTTAATTTCTTTCATTTTATTTGTGTGGCTTTATAATGTATTAAACACGACTAACAGTCAGATTACAAAAATCTTCCAAATCAATTATTTTATTTTAAAAGAATATAAAAATTGATAGATTTGAAATGTTTTTTTTTTCCGGTTTTAGTGTGACTGAAAGGGCTGAGAAAACACAGATTGTCCGCTTGGTGAGTGTTTCATATTTAACATAGACATTTTTATTATTGCATGATGAATGAATCTGGGTTCGGGGTGTAACGGTACACAATAATCACGGTTCGGTACGTACCTCGGTTTTTAAGTCACGGTTCGGTTCAGTTACGGTGCTGTAAGGAGAAAGAAATGCAAAACATAAAATTGCTTGTCGTTTTTTATTAACTCAGTTTATTATATTAACATATGTAAAAAATCAGCAGTTAGTTTTTAAAACAATTTTAAATAAATACCTGTTTTTTTTAAACATATAAAATATTTTATAACGTTTTTTTATATATGAAAAAAGTTGAAACACATTTTGTATTAAATTGATTAAATAAAAAATAGAAACAAATGAATTAAATTGTTTACATTTGTCAGACCCTGTTTTGGTAATGCAGGTGTGTGTGTGTGTGTGTGTGTGTGTGTTAATTTTCTAAAGATATGTTTTACTTACAACAAATTTAACAAATGACTTAACATTACATCCTTCATTCATTTATTCACTCCCTCAAAATGTGGAATTGTCAGGAATTTTCTGCTTTTAAGAGAAATTGTTGAAGCTGGACATAAAACTCTAAAGAACCCATAACACTAGACTGTCGTAAAAACAGAGTGAGTAGGCACAGTGACACTGCACTCTTTTTGTATACCCCTGAAGTTTTCACGTTTAATCATAATAAAAAATGCACTCTAGGTGCAAAGCAGAGACCAAACACATTTTCTGTCCACCAACTAAAATGTTCATGAGGGATTTTGTATTTGAACTGAAAGGATTTTATTCACTACACTTGTGCATTGAACCGAAAGTGCTGTACGTATTTGGTACGAATATGCGTATCGCTTCACACATAATATGGGCATATTTTATTTTTTCAGACACGGTTTCTTTCACCTTCCTACTGTGTGTCTGTGTGTGTGTTTAATAACAGGAAAGTATTTTTTGTCTCCTCACAGGCCAACAGTCCGGAAAACTCCGGTTGCGAGAGTGACGAAGAGCAGGAGGAGGAAAAACCGACTGCGTATGAAAAGCTGCTGTTGAGTATAAACACCACCGCATCTGCTGATGAGGAGGAGGAGGAAAGTGAGGAAGATGAGGAGGAGGATGTACAAGAGCTGGTCCACCATGATGAAGGTTTGTGTGATTGATTTTCTCCTTAATTTTGTGTCTCAGTGATTTTAATGTCTAAATATCGAACACTGGGCATTTCTGAAGGAATTCTTCTGTGACTGAACATTAGAAGTTTCAGTTGACCAACGGATGGTGCAGGTTCAGTCCCTGAGACTCGCCCACTTGTGGAAAAAACATGAAAAAGAAGGCTTAGTTAGAAGTGGGATCTGGACAAGAGGACAGTGAAGCCTGGGGCAGGATTCCTGATGATCCTGAGATTCTAAAAGCTGGAGAACACATTCTGGATGTGGACAGCCAGTAGTAAGAGGTTGACTTCTGAAAGCTTGGAGCTGACCTGGAGACCGGATTCTCAAATCAAAGAACATGATTCTGAAATCATAAGCAGATTTGTGATTCCAGACTCTGGGGCAGAATTCGCAAAACCCAGTCTTTTATTTAGTCTTCTGTTTGCTCTTCTCTTATTTTCTCTACATTTATCCTGGATTAGGGATCAGGAGAATTTTTTTTTTCTCTTATAAAAGATGATGGAGACACAGAGCAGAGTGGAGATGATGGAGATGCAGATGGTGGTGATGCTGATGAAACTGCTGCAGGCTTCTCTGAGGAAGAGGAAGCTGAAGAAGATGGGAAGCAGAAGGAGCAGGGTGAAGAGTTCACCGATAGAACAGGTGAAGCACGGTTCAGTTTGGAGTCGAACCTGCCGGTGGACGGAGAGCAGCAGAAAACCGACATGTCACAAGAAGGTCTGGGTTTTTCCCTACAATTCTTCTAGTTGAATGTGCATGTTTTTGGTTGGTAATGAATGGTGCTGAAGGTGTGTTCTGTGATTCTCACACACACACACACACACACACACAGACATGTTTGTAGTGCATCAGGACATCGAGCTGAGTGAAGATGAAGTGACCAAATGCTCAAACGGTTCCAGAATCAGGAATCAGGTTAAGGTATGAATTTTTTTCTTCTTCTCCAGTCGCCATGACTGAAAGATTTTTATTTATTTATTTATTTTCCCCCATGTTTTTGATTGTTTTTGTCATCAGTGGTCCAGACTCGGCGTTCTGCACTGCTCACGCCCCCTGGAGAGGTTTCCCGCCGTGGCCCAGTCCTCATCCGTCTCTCTCCCGATCTTCCATAAAGCGCTGGAGCCGAAGTGGCGTTCTATCAATCGCTCTTCCACACCTGAAGGGGGCCACACGACAGGACTCAGTGACCTGCAGGACGAGCTGCTGAGGCTCATGGGTAAGAAAAAACGCATCCCAAACCGTGGATGCATCCCAAACTGCATACTCTATAAAACCATCATCAGTTCGCATTGGCTGTGTCTCAAACCACTCTTTATATAGTGTACTATGCTCCCTGCTTACTTTATAGGCCACGTTAGTAATATTTCACTGTCACTGTGGATGTGTCCCAAAACACCCTTTATATTTACTATAGGTCACCTTATACACTGTTGTGGCCATGTCCCAATCCACATGCCCTGTTCTCTATATAAGGTCATCAGTCCACAGTTTCAAATCACCACATAGACACCTATATTAGTCCACACTAGGAGATATTAAACATAGTTGGGTGTGTTCCAAACCATGTAACCTGTTCCCCACATAGGCCCTAGAAACACCATTGCTAGTTCACTTTGGTTGTGTCTCAAACCACATGTTTGGTTTACTGGGTATTAAATATATATTGTTATGAGTTCACAGTGGGCGCAATCCAAATCAAACACTTTATATATATATATATATATATATATATATATATATATATATATATATATATATATATACTTTACTATATATATATATATAGTCGAATGGTGAGTTTGTGTGTGCTGAAGAGGTTTTTTTTTTTTACACACTGTTATCATAATAGAATGTATATTAACATATCGGGAGAAAAGCAGAAGTTCAATGTGAATTCTGATATCGAGCACAAATTATGATCAAAAAGGCACGGCCCTCGTTTCATAACACATCTGCGACTATGAGATTGGTAGTTAAATCGGGTTCCTCCTATCAAAGCATCGAATCTTTGACTATTTGGGGTCACTCATGCTAGTGGACCTCGGAAACCTCACAGTGGGCGTGTCTTAGCCCACAACTAGGGCGGTGCATTTATTTTATTCTCAATGTCTGTAGGTTCCTACAGGGATGTTTATTACCCAGAATGCTCTGTGCTGGGCGGTGTAGCAGAGACTCGCCGAGCGTATTGTCTCCACGCTCTCAACCACGTCCTGAAGGCCAACTCCAGGGTGCTTACCCATAATGCTATGCTGAAGGAGTCTAAGAGCGGGGACGAGGACGAGTTTCGGGATCAGGGGCTCACCAGACCTAAAGTACCTCCTCACTGCTTTATAGATCACATAGAGTTCCGAGTGACTCCTTCATCCTGAGCATGAAGCGTTTCCTCCTGCAGGTTGTGATCCTGGTGCCGTTTCGTGAAGGAGCATTCCGCATCATCCAGACCTTCATCTCGCTGCTGGAGAGCGACGGGAAAAAGATGGACATCAGCAACAAGAAGAGGTTTAAAGACGAGTACGGAGACGAGCCGGAGTCCAAACCAACTGTTCAGCACCGACCCGACGATTATCACACCATCTTTTCCGGAAACGTGGACGATCACTTCAGAATCGGTGTGTGTGTGTGTGTGTGTGTGTGTGTGTGTGTGTGTGTGTGTGTGTGTGTGTGTGTGTGTGTGTGTGTGTCATATCACGTACACAAGGCTGTGAGGTTCTTGTAGATAAGTAATGGGCGCTTTTAGCCTCCATTTTATCATCTCTAGCTCCCTCTTCATCTCCCTCTCTTTCTCCTTTTCTCTCCTTCTTCATCTCTCCTTTATCTCTCCCTCTCTTTTTCTCCCTCCCTCAACATCGCCCCACCCCCCCCCCTTTCCATCTCTGTCTCTATGTCTGTCTATCTAGGCGTGTCGATCCTGAAACGCAGCATGCGTCTCTATTCCCCGTTCTACTCGTCAGACATCATTGTGGCGTCCCCTCTGGGCCTGAGGCCGCTGATCGGTGTAGACGGAGAGGCTCAACGGGATTTTGACTTCCTGTCCTCCGTGGAGCTGTTGGTTCTGGAGCAGAGTGACATGTTCCTCATGCAGAACTGGGAGCACGTGCTGGTGAGGAACCTCGAGCGTCAGATTGAGTACTAAACCTCAGGAAAGACTGAACTGACTTGTTTTTTCGATGACGTGTTTTGCAGCACGTGATGAAGCACGTGAACCTGCAGCCACGCGATTCTCACGGCGTGGATTTTTCCCGCGTGCGCATGTGGAACCTAAACAACTGGGCGAGGTTTTACAGACAGACGCTTGTGTTCAGCTCCATCCAGGAACCACAGATCAACAACATTCTCACCAAACACTGCCATAACTACAGGGGACAGGTACACACACACACACACACACACACACTCATTTACTCACCAGGACCTACAGATCAACAACATTCTCACCAAACACTGCCATAACCAAAGGGGACAGGTACACAAACACACACACCTTTGTCTTTTATTGTTTTACTTATATACATTGCCTGATTCATCTGAGTCACATGATTCACCTGATTCTCTTATTTAAGAGAAGATATTGCTGTAATATATTTTTTCTTTCTTTGTCTGTCTTAGGTTTCAGTTAAAAACCTTCCTAAAACAGGCTCCATCTGCCAGGTGGTTGTCCAGCTGCCCCATGTGTTCCAGATGTTTCACTCGGACAGTTTCATGGACCAGGATGACAGGTGAGAGATGACAAAATATATATTTATTATAATAAGTTAATTATGGTGTCCAAAAATTAAGGTGAGCAACACTGATGGAAAAAATCTCACTGTGATATGCACAGTGAACACTAGAGGGCGCAATTGACCTAAACATTATGTGCCTTTGATTCGGTCCAGACAGCCTACAGTTTTTTTTGCCCAGTTTATTTATTTATTTATTTATTTTCCCGGTTTAAACTTCAATGTAAATATGCTGTAAAATTACATCTGTCACAATGCTCCAGGTTCCAGTTTTTCGTGGACAAGGTTCTCCCGCAGTACCGGGACTCTGTGATGTCACACACGCTCATCTACGTGCCGTCGTATTTCGATTTTGTGCGCGTGAGGAACTTCCTGAGGAAGGAGGACATGAGCTACGCGGTGATAAGCGAGTACACGCCGAAATCCGATGTTTCCCGAGCGCGCCACTACTTCAGCAAAGGGGAGAAACAGTTCCTGCTGTTCTCTGAGAGGTTCCACTTTTATAAGAGGTGTGTGTGAGATCTATGTTCTCTGTTTCCTAATTTTAATTTTCAGTGGACCTCCTCTCCCTGACTCCTTTTCACTCACTCCTTCTCTCATTTTCTATTCCTTTGTCTGTCTCTTTCTATCTCCATCTCTTTCTTTTCCTCTCTCCTCATTTGTCTTTATCGCTGTATCTGTATGTCTTTCTGTGTATGTGTCTGTCTTCTTTTAATATTCTCTCTCTTTCTCTCAGGTACACCATTAGAGGAATCCAGAACGTGATTTTCTACGCTCTACCCACGTACGCTCATTTCTACAGCGAGGTGTGTAACATGCTGCAGGTCGGCGGCTCTGACGGAGCAATGAGTTCCTCCTTCACCAGCACGGCTCTTTACTCTCGCTACGATGCTCACAGACTGGCGGCCATCACAGGGGTTGAGCGAGCTGCGAGCATGACACAGTCCAACAAGTCTGTCCATCTTTTCATCACGGGGGAGGAGAAGCGTGTGTGAGTGGGAGAGAAAGAGAAATGACTATACAAACACCCATGGCAGTTTATTCATGTGTTACTTGAGTCACCTGATTCACCTGAATCCATTGAGTTACATGACTCTTGAGTCACCTGGTTCACTTGATTCACCCGAGTCATCCGTGTCACTTGAGGCATCTGGTTTACCTGAGCCACTTTCAATAATTTTTCCCTTGTGCCACCTGGGCCACATGATTTATCAGTTAACATGATTCATTCGAGTCACATGAATAAGTAAATTGTTACACACACCACAGCTTGTTGTACAAGTCACATGTGTCAGGTGAATTTATTTATATACAGTACAGTAGCAGAGAACGTTTTTTAAAAATACCACCCCAGTTCCAAAAAAGCTTGGACACTGTGTAAAATGTATAAAAATCGCAATGCAATGATTTACAGATCTCATGTTTTATTTACAATACGACATAGAAAACATATCAAATGTTTAAACCGAGGAAATTTACCATTTTAAGGGGGTAGGAGGGGGTCATTTTAAATTTCATGGCTAGAACACATCTCAAAACAAGTTGTGACAGGGTCATGTTCACCACCGTGTAGTGTCACATCGTTTATCAACAGCCTGTATATGTCTGGGAACTGAGGAGACCCGTGGCACAAGTTTTGGGAGAGGAATTTTGTCTCATTTGCGTCTGATACTGGATTCTAGATGCTCAACAGTCCTGGGTCTTTTTTGTCATTTTTCATTTCGTGATGCACCAAATATTTTCAAATGGTCAATAGTCTAGATAGCAGGCGGCCAGTTCAGCACCTGGACTCTTCTACTAGAAAGTCATGCTATTGTAATAGATGCAGTTAGAATTGTTTTGCTTAAATATGCAAGGGCTTTGGATGGAGGCGTTTGTTTGCCCTAAAACTTGTATATACCGTTCATTACTGATGGAGCCTTTCCAAATGTGCAAGCTGCCCATTCCACAGACACTAATGCAGTCAGAAATCAGAGGTGTAGGCTGCCGAACTGAATGTTAACAATAATCCATATGGTCCCTCTCCTCTTTAGTCCAGAAGATGATGCATGGTTCCCAAAAAAGAAATAAATTTTTTTTAAACTGTTTAATTTTAACTACACTTTTTCCACTTTTGCTGCCCTGTAACAACTTATTTTGAGACGTGTTGCATCCATCAAATTCAAAATGACATTTTTTCCTTAAACATTAGTTTTTCTATGTTTTATTGTGAGAAAAATTTGGGTTTATGTGATTTGCAAATCATTGCATTCTGTTTGAATTCACATTTGAGTGTCGCATCTAAATCAGGGTTTATCAATCTGGCTTTAAGACTAAACTTCAGTTAAAAAAAAAAAAAAAAAGAGATATAAATATAGACATTTATATACAGTATTCATTGATTGTATTACAGATTCTTGTACTTTCTATAGAAAACCTGGTTCGGGGGTGAAGCTGTGTATGTGCTGAGGTTGTGATGTCATTAAATAAGCTCCACAGTTATGTGTGGAAGGTGTAACAGAAGAATATTTTGTATGATACACTTGTTAAACTTTTTTTTTTTTTTTTTTTTTTTGGCTTAAATTGCTACTGACTTTCAGTCTCAGGGTGACGGGGCTGTTTGCACTACAAAATAGCATCATTGGCGTTCAGTCTGAGTTCTGAGGCAGTGCCTCCTGAGTTCGAGCACATTCACATTCAGAATAAAAAATGTTTAGATATATAGACCTTAAACACATCAGTCTGTTTTTTGATCCGTCATTTATCATCTAAACTATTTATATTTGTTATGCTATAAAATAAATTATAAATTCCACCACAGAGATTATTTTTATTCTTTTTATTGCCTGTTTTTTTATTGTAAAAATTTTACATTTTATTATTATTAATTTGTTTATTTCATTTTCTCACTATTATTTATACACACATACAATCTGTCAGATGTTTTCTCTACCTCTGTCTTACACATGCTTTCGTTCATCTCATGGCTGAGAAACCTCAGCACTGACCTTGAAGTGACCTCACAAATGGCCCTAAGTGAGGAAATATCTGTCCCATGTTAAACTCCTCATTAAATAAACATTCTCACACACACACACACACACACACACGCCTCCTGTCCAGTGTGAGGAAACAAAAGCTTTCAGACTGTGGTTTGACAACATGAAAACGAAACACCAGTCATTACTTATGCATGACATGTCTTTTCTTACACACACACACCTGAGAGAACTTAGCTCCTTAACACACCAGAAATATAAACTAGGAGTGTGTTAGAGTTTATATTGTAATTGTATATAATAAATTAATTATATTCACGCTCTTTATGTTGCACCTTATATCCATTTCAAGGAACACAGTATAAAGCGGCAGCTCGTTTCTCTCAATCATCTTTTTAGGTTTCTAATGTTTGGACTCCAACTGCATGTGGTGCATTCACTGGACCTGTTTAGGAAACACACACACACCTGTCTGTATAAGGTCTGACAGTTGGAAATGCAGATGGCAGCACAATCTAAGCCATGAGGAAGTGAGAGGAAGGTTCTGTGGAGCTCAGTGACAGGAAGACTGTACGGAGGAACACAGATCTGGAGGAAGACGACAGGAACGTTTCTAAAACCCTCTGCTGATCTGGGCTTTATGACAGAGCATAAGATGTTATAATATAGAATATGGAGTTCTGCTGCAGATGCATCCCATATACAATAATATGTATCATGTTCCACATGGGACACTTTCTGCACTGTTCTTTAAAATGCAGGGTTTAGAGAAAAGCTCTGGTCCGAGGAAAAGATTTTATTTTGTTTGATGTTTGTAACACACACACACACACACACTTCTCCTGTTAATGAAAAGCGGAAGCAAAATCTGTTTTTATTTTTTTTTTAAATATTAATAATTTACAGCCTTTTTCATCCTTGCTTTATATATATATATATATATATATATATATATATATATATATATACGTGTGAGTGATTGAGTGAGTGAGTGAGTGCGGAAGGTCACATTGTTTCCCCCTCTCTTTCTCCTGATGTGTATCTGTCTCACTTTTTCTCCTTGTTTACCACGACGATGCTGGAAGCTTGTTACCTTGGAAACCTTGACATCATGCTTTCCTTGTGTGTGTGTGTGTGTGTGTGTGTGTGTGAGAGAGAGAGAGAGAGAGAGAGAGAAAAATCTTCATTTGTAGCTGAAATCTGTGTTGTGATTTCACACATTTCTTTATTTTTGTAATATTTCAGTAAATAGTTTTTTTCTGTTCACAAAATAATCTCAGGATTGTGATAAATCAGATTTTGGGTAATAATCCAATCTGAGCTCTGACATGAGAAGGATTTGTTTCTGTAGCACTGCAGCATTGTGCTGACTGTCAGGAGTTAACAGGTTAACTGAACACTCACGGTTTCCATGGCAACAGAGCTCTTAATTCACCCAGTGCAGAACTATCGACAATCTCTCTCTTTCTGTCTATCTTTTTAACTTGTCTATCTTTGGCTTTCTATCGATCTACATTTTATGGACAGGAGTATTGGGTCACTTGACTTTCCCAGCCAGATGTGGTTCTTTACCAAACTGTTATCGCAAATCTAAAAACACAATTGTACAGGATGTTTTGGGATGCAGAAGCATAAACTTTTCATTCACTTGAACTAGGAGACAGAAACCTGTTCCAGAATCACAATGTCCCTCTGCACAAAGCAAACTCCATAAAGATCTGGTTTACATGATTTGTTGTGGAAGATCTCCTGCTATAGAGCTTGAACCATATTGAACACCTTTGGTATGAAGGTGAACACTGACTGCACCCCAGGCCCCTCACCTCACCTACATCACTACCTGTCTTTACTAACACCCTTGTGTCTGAATGAATCTCCACAAATACACTGCAAAATCTAGTGGAACATCTTCCCAGAAGAGTGGCGAGAATTATAAGAGCAAATTGCGACTAAATGTGGAATGCAATGCTCAAAAAGCACACAACGATCTTATGGTCAGGTGTCCGCAAACTTTTCGTAACATAATATATCTAACTTCTCACCTTCTTCTCTCTCTTGGATCATCTCTCCTTCTCACTATCTATCTATCTATCTATCTATCTATCTATCTATCTATCTGTCTGTCTGTCTGTCTGTCTGTCTGTCTGTCTGTCTGTCTGTCATGGTTCAGAGTGCTTAAATTGCTAATTGGTGTAAAAGTGATTCAAATAAAAAATAAAACCGGAGAGAAAGAAAGTGAGGAATAAAAAATAAACACTAATCAAAAAACACAATCACTAATAAATCTGCAGGACTGAATTCATACACATTCAGACACATATATACACACAAACACATATCAAGATCAGAAATTGCACTTGTTTTGGTGACAGAAGCTTCCAGTTGCACATTTATTTAAAAAAAAAAAAGATCAATACAATTATAAAAAATATATATAAAAAAAATTGTAATTGCACATTTTTGAAAAGAAAAATAAATCAAAAGTATTATTGCACAAAAAAATACAGAAGGAAATAAGTAAAAAGTGTTATTGCACATATTTTTTTTTTTTTTTGGGAAAGAGCATTTACAGTGGTGTGAAAAAGTGTTCGCCCCCTTCCTGATTTCTTATTGTTTTGCATGTTTTTCACACTTTAATGTTTCAGATCATCAAACTAATTTAAATATTAGTAAAAGGTAACACAATTTAACACAACAACCTTAAATTAAGGTTTTTATTATTGAGGGAAAACAAAATCCAAAACTACATCGCCCTGTGTGAAAAAGTGTTTGCCCCTAAACCTAATAACTGGTTGGGTCACTCTTAACAGCAAAAACTGCAATCAAGCGTTTGCGATAACTTGCACTGAGTCTGTTACAGCGCTGTAGAGGAATTTTGGTCACTCTTCTATGCAGAATTGTTGTAATTCAGTTACATTGGAGAGTTTGAGCATGAACCGCCTTTTTAAGGTCATCTTACAGCATCTCTACATCTTAACAGCATCTCAATAGGATTCAGGTCAGGACTTTGACTAGGCCACTCCAAAGTCTTCATTTCCTCAGCCATTCAGAGGTGGACTTGCTGGTGTGTTTTGGATCAGAACCCAAGTTTGCTTCAGCTTGAGGTCACGAACAGAAGGCTGGACATTCCCCTTCAGGATTTTTTTGGTAAACAGCAGAATTCATGGTTCCATTTTTCACAGCAAGTCTTCCAGGTCCTGAAGCAGCAAAACAGCCTCAGACCATCACACGTTACTTTTACGCCAGACGTAATGGGACACAAACCTTCCAAAAAGTTCAACTTTTGTCTCGTCAGTCCACAGCGTATTTTCCAAAAGTCTTGGGGATCATCAAGATGTTTTCTTGCAAAACTGAGATGAGCCTTTATGTTCTTTTTGCTCACAGCGGTTTTGGTCTTTTAACTCTGCCATGCAGACCATTTTTGCCGAGTCTCTTTCTTTTGGTGGAGTCATGAACACTGACCTTAACTGAGGCAAGTGAGACCTGCAGTTCTTTGGATGTTGTTGTGGGGTCTTTTGTGACCTCTTGGATGAGTCGTTGATGTGCTCTTTGGGTAATTTTGGTAGGCCGGTCACTCCTGGGAATGTTCTCCACTGTTCTATGTTTTTGCCATTTGTGAATAATGGCTCTCACTGTGGTTTGCTGGAGTCCCAAAGCTTTAGAAACGGCTTTATAACCTTTTCCACACTGATAGATCTCAATTACTTTCTTTCTTGTTTGTTTTTCCGAATTTCTTTGGATCTCAGCATGATGTCTAGCTTTTGAGGATCTTTTGGTTTACTTCACTTTGTCAGGCAGGTCCTATTTAAGAGATTTCTTGATTGTGAACAGGTGTGGCAGTAATCAGGCCTGGGTGTGGCTAGAGAAATTAAACTCAGGTGTGATAAACCACAGTTTTAACGGGGGGGCAAACACTTTTTCACACAGGGCCATGTAGTTTTGGATTTAATTTTTTTTTTTCATTTAAAAACTGCATGTTGTGTTCATCTTGTATTATCTTTTACTAATATTTAATTTAGTTTAATGATCTGAAACATTAAAGTGTGAAAAACATGCAAAAAAAAAAAAAATCAGGAAGGGAGTTAAAAATTTTTTTTTTTTAAAAGCATATGGCTTGGATGTAAAGGATCCAGAGTGATTTTCTGTGCACTTTATCTCACTCTGGATGTATACAGTTCTTCAAGAGTGGGTTCTTGATATGAGCACCAATAATCCTTTCAGCTGTTTGAATGATTCTCTGTAGTCTGATGATTCTCTTCTGATGTCAGATCTTTTATATAATCATGAGATTTATATAATATAAATCCCATGCAGTAATATTAGGGTTATACCAGGTTAGATTAGATATGAGCTGATGTGTTTATTATTTGATGAAGTGTGAATATGAGTGTAGCTGCCAGCGTACACGTCCTTCATGTCCTCCTAAAACACAGCTGAGATTGTGCTCAGTGATGAGAGGAGAAGTTTGGGTTGAGGGATGAGAATTTCAAGTATTATTCCTGTTTGATGTGGTTATATTTGATGTGGTTTCTGCCTCCTGCAGGTCCCAGTGGGTACATAGGTGCTGTTCTCAGGGTTATAGGTTTTAGCATTTCGTCCTTTCTAAGGTGTGATCTCCGTACGCTTTGTATGTTTACTCAACATTTGTCTGTACATGGTTGTGCCCTGGATTTTGTCTTGAAGCTGCTATAAGGCTCAGGGGGAGGAGTTTTCTCCAAAAAAATAAGAGAGATCAATCCAGACTCCATGGAAGAAAGCATTTTTCCCATGATGCACTGCAGCAGACGAGTGTGGGTTGTGATGGACAGATGAGAAATATCAGTTGCTGGAGCTAGAGATAGAGAGGGAGAAATGCATGACGTGTAACAGCACGTGTTTGTGTTTTCAATCAGGGGCAAACGGAGCACATGGCAACTGTAACCATGGTGATATTTAAGGATGAAACTACATGCAAGCACACACACACACACACACACACACACACACACACACACACACACACACACACTCACACACACTGTCTCTCACTATCTCTCTTAAATTTTTGAGCAACCATTAAAGTCATTGGAATCCATATCTCTCTCTCTCTCTCTCTCTCTCTCTCTCTCTCTCTCTCTCGCTCTCTTACTCTCTCGCTCTCTCTATTCTTTCTCTGATTTAACCAGATTAGAAAACCATACCCCCCCCTCTCTCTCGTTACTGTAATGAGTTCCTGTAATAGTTCAATCAGTTTAAACGGGCCTTCATCACAGAAGAAAAGACAGAAGCACCATTACGGTGGAGTGGAAGAGTGAATTCAGGATAGATAAACACACACACACACACACACACACACACACACACACACACACACACACACAAAAGTGAGAGAGAGAGTGAAAGAGAGAATAAATAAGTTATTTGTTTTATTGTATATTACTGTATTATATATAGTATATTATTGTGTGTGTCTATATATCTATGAACATATATTAATGGTGGGCCGTGCATTTGGTACCTGGGCCAGTGGGGACCTACCCGAATTAATCCACCTCTTAATCATCCATACTATACAAAAACGCAATAAACCAACGCATGCCATTACAGAGAGAGGGGCATTTCACATATTGTAGTCAATACCATTTAACTAATACCCAGTTAAGACAACTCCAAACCTCCACACCACAACCGCAACTGTGCCACCTACATCATCTGGAGCAGTTCAGTATCAATATTTGTCTAATAACATGACAAAAACATAAAGAAATGTAAATAAAATACAACCTACTCACCAGAGATGCAGACTCATAATTTGCACCGCTCCTCAGAGGCTGTAAGCCACTCGTATTCACTGGTCTGGAAGTGGTGAACAAACCCTTTCCCAGGCTGAGATAAGCTAGCTAGCTTCGGGGTTGGCTGACCTCTCCTCACGATGTCTAGCTTTTCTTCAAAATGTATTTTTAAGTATGTATGAGACCAAATCAATTTCTCTTCCTCCGTAGGCATAAAAAAGTCTAAGTCAGATGTATTAATGTGTGCTGAGCTACACACGTGTTTTGCCAGTCGAACTTGGCTGTAACAGTTTCCCTCTGACCAACCAATCAGAGGTTGGAAAAATGCTGGTGTTATTCTGGGCCAGATAGCTGCCCTGTAAGGCGAATATGAAATCTGATTGGTTAAAGAAACAGAGTTAATTCTTAGGGAGACTATGGTCAAAACACCAGCAGTATTGACCTTGAAGGCCCTGGGCAGATTAGATTGACATGGCAGCATAGAGGCTGAAATCTGATTGGACAGAAAATCGATCATCCACATATTGGAAGCAGTGCAGCCAAGAGAAACTCTACGAAATGTAAAGAATAAACTGTTGGGAATAAATTAATACAATTTCATAGAACAAATATTAGATTTTAGGTTATAAATGTAGGTCAGTGCTTGTGATAGTGTTTGGGCCTTTTCCACTGACATATATGAAATTAATGTATGAAATGAAGAACCCTGGAGGAAACTTCCTTAACGCAGCGCTTACTCAGGATTCGGTTCATTTGATTCGAACGAGTCGAATCGCGTGAAATTCCGTCCGTATCAACAGCTTTGTTTACAGAATCGAAAGCCCATCTTCAAGCGGAACATACCATCTAGCCTTCTAGCCTGTCTCTCTCCTCAGTTTCCCCCGTGTTTAAGCTCGACTTGGTTCAATCCAAATCCAGAACACCATGGCGATTGATGGTAAGTAGGCCGAATAAACCGAGCTCCTCTTCTCATTCATTCATTTCCTCTGTTATAATATTCTCCGGCTTTGTGTGTGTGTGTGTGTGTGTAGTGGTTTTATCTCAGTAACACACACATTGTTTAAAGTTTGTGTTATTTCTGCTGCTGTGTGTGAGTGGATGGGAGTGTAATTGCGGGACTGAATGATTGGGCTTGATTGTGATCTTTTCGGATCAGTTGCAATTAAAGCATCAGGTTAATTTGTGCAGAATAATGACAGGTGTTTCACAACAGGAGAAACCAGATGAATCTTTCTTCAGGGTGCCAAAACATTTTCCCAAATCATCCCGACTGATTCAGGGCTGATATTTCAATGCGGATTCAAGAAAATAAAGGAGTCGGGAATCTGAGTCGGATAAAAGTTTGGCATTTGGGAAGCACTAGAGGTGTGTGTGTGTGTGTGTGTGTGTGTGTGTGTGTGTGTTATAACAGCTGGATATATAAATCTACATTCTTAAGTTATTGCAGGTAAACAGAAATAACAACAACATAAATGCCAGATTTGTTACATCATTCATGTGATCTTCCAACAAATAAACAAAAAATGTAATAATTGGAAAATTTTAAATAAACAAACAAACAAAAACAACCTACAATCATCTGATTTCATTCATCTGCACACGCTTTCATAATGGTGGCTGATCTCAGAGTAACCGGTCACATACACAATGGACAATTGAGAATGTCCCAAAATGCACATAAAAAGACATGGCTTCAGAAAAGGAGAATCAAAACCCTGGACTGTTGTGAATTGTTTGTTGACATGTCATGTCTGAACGCTCGGTGCGGTACGGGGAGTTGAATGCTGGGTAATGTGGTGATGTCACCTGATATCACTGATCATGCACCCTCATAAAATACGCCAATACCTGGCATGTGATATATCGAACCGTTCATCTTGACGTGGACGTCTCACCTTTTCCAGACATGACAGAGCGTGCACAGTGCCGAGTTTTGCATCGTCGAGCACCATTCAAATTTTCTTCAGTAAATGTCACATTTTAGTTATAAGCCTGTGGCACCGTCAGAGCTTCTGTTATAGAAAGTTAATCAACACCTCCTGACCAATCACAGTCAGTTTATGACATCATCATTTAGGACAATGTTAATCCTGAACTCTAATGGAGGTGAAGCTGGAGGTGACAGGTGTGTGTCTGCAATCAGGTTCTGTCTCATTCCGATGTTTTCAGGTTCTCTTTAATTAATTAATTATTATCCGGCTTATCTGTGTTGTAGTGTTGTATTGCACTTTATCATAAACAGTTGTGTGTGTGTTCGTGAGTGAGCTCCCACACATACACTCGCCCACAGCCAGCCTACACACACATTAGCATGGCAGGACATGAAAACACTTGACTGCGGATCATCATCAGAATTTAAAAAAGGTACAGCAGCAAAGAAGAGTTACACGTGGAACCTTCAGGGATAGGGGGATGGAGGAGAGAAGAGGGATAAGGGGTAAAGTGAAGGGTGAAAAAGGATGGAGGGTGAAGAGGGATGAGGGGAAAAGAGGGATGGAGGTTGAAGAGGAATGGAGGGTTATAGAGGGTTGAGGAAAAATGGAGGATGGGGGGTGAAGAGGAAAGGAGGGATAACGAGGAATGGAGGGGTATAAAGTTTTGATAAGATATGTAATATAAAGTGAAGAAGGGAATGCAAGAAAATGTGCAGAAGGTAGATAAGGATGGCGAAAGAAAGAGAAAAGGAAAGAAAGGTATTGAAAATGAAAGAGTAGATGGGGGAAAGAAAGCAAGCAAAAAACAAAGAAAGAAAAAGGAAAAAGAGAAGAAAAGAGATTAGTAAAAGAAAGTAAAAGATGTAAATGAGAAGAAGAAGGAAAGAAAGCAGCAAAAGAAAAATAGAGAAACAGATGGAGGGAAATCAGAATTAAACTCCTGTTTGACTCATGAAAAATCCAGCCAGCTAAATGTTTTTGCACTTGTGTGTGTGTGTGTGTTAGTTAATGATTAAAACTCTCAGAAGTTCTTCTCGTTCCTGTCCTCCCTTACATTAAACGTTCTGTTATCAAGCAATAGAGTATAAAATTCTAATCAGTCATGTGTGTGATTTCGGTCATGTGTGTGATTTCGGTCACGTGTGTGATTTCGGTCACGTGTGTGATTGTCTCGTTTCTCTCTCCCTCACGTCTCACAGCCGAATTGAATAATGAGCTCTTAACGAGGTGAATTTACACGCTAACGGGGAGGATGAATAATAAATGATGCTCCATCTGTCCGGATTTGTCACAGCAGAGGTTTTACAGTAATCACCCGTAACGCTGCTCTGATGCCGCCGAATCCTGTGTTCTGATTGGTCAGAAGACGTGGATTAGTTTTCTGTCAGGTCTGACAGAAATGCGTTATTGCACTCGTTGTAAATGTTTGTGGTTTCTATAGTAGCAGTTCATTCACACTGGCTTTTTTTGACGAATCGTTGATCTATATGGAGATGCTTGTGTCGGCTGTATGGAAGGAGTCTCCAGTTTCAGCGCGTGAGTTTTCACGTCATCAGAAGTTTTCAGGCAACTTTGTTCTAAGGAAACGAGTGCTTGTAGCTGCTGTAACACAAGTGAGATTGTTTTCTGAGCATGTAGCTTCAACGCTTTTATTTAGAAACATGATTACGCGGGAATTTCATATTGCATCGCCTTTTTTTCCATAACATCTCATGTAGGGCTGCAACCAACGACTATTTTGATAATCGATTCATCAGGTGATTTAAAGCCACATATCAACTTAAATTTTAACATTTTTAAGCTTATAGTGGCTGCCTGTTGCATGGGGGATTTCTCCTTTGAACAAATTCCCCAATTTGTGTAAATCAACATTTGTATTGTATTTTGCAGATGGCAAGTTGGCAACCATGCTTAAAAAAAAGTTAGTAAACAAACAGTTTACACAACAGCACTTCATCACACTGTACCATTTTCACACGATGAGGATTATACAGTTTTTGCTTAGCGTGCTGATGTTTCTCCTTCATCCGTGACACCCGTGTGTTTTCTTTTCATGCACTCGTGCAACACTGTGGTACTTCCATCCCACACAAACGCCGCTTTGCAAAAATTCCAGTTACAGTTTTCTTTGTTGCGTTTAATATTAAATGCTTCCATTGCCTTGCGTTTAATTGATTCATTGCCAGTTGACCCTGTGCTGTCCGCCATTTTCCCAAGCGGCTGTGTTATCTTACCATCACGCTAACCCCTAACATAAGCAGCCCAACTAAACGATAACGCCATTCGTTGACAACTGTGATTTCTGTGATTGTTGTATGTAGCACCAGGGTTCAGGAGGAACGTTGTTTCATTTCACGGTGTACTGCGTCAGCTATATATGGTTAAAATGACAATAAAAGGTTCTTGACTTGACTTGATACACACTTTTATTGACTTCCATAGCTGTGCAGCTGAGGAGAGTTTCCTGAAACTGGGACGCTTGTGTAGTCTATAAATACAAAACAGACCCGTCTTCTGTCTAAAAGAGAGGGAGAAGAGAGAGATAGAGAGAGAACAGGAAGCTGAATCTGTCCCTGAAATCTCACCTTGACTTTTTTTTACACATACACATCCTGCATCTCATTCCGGTTTCTACCACACACCAGTCTCGACCCTTTAAACCCTAAGGAGTAAATGACACACACACACACATACAGTGAGGAAAATAAGTATTTGAACACCCTGCTATTTTGCAAGTTCTCCCACTTAGAAATCATGGAGGGGTCTGAAATTGTCATCGTAGGTGCATGTCCACTGTGAGAGACATAATCTAAAAAAATCCAGAAATCACAATGTATGATTTTTAACTATTTATTTGTATGATACAGCTGCAAATAAGTATTTGAACACCTGAGAAAGTCAATGTTAATATTTGGTATAGTAGCCTTTGTTTGCAATTACAGAGGTCAAACGTTTCCTGTAGTTTTTCACCAGGTTTGCACACACTGCAGGAGGGATTTTGGCCCACTCCTCCACACAGATCTTCTCTAGATCAGTCAGGTTTCTGGCCTGTCGCTGAGAAACACGGAGTTTGAGCTCCCTCCAAAGATTCTCTATTGTGTTTAGGTTTGGAGACTGGCTAGGCCATGCCAGAACCTTGATATGTTTCTTACAGAGCCACTTCTTGGTTATCCTGGCTGTGTGCTTCGGGTCATTGTCATGTTGGAAGACCCAGCCTCGACCCATCTTCAATGCTCTAACTGGGGGAAGGAGGTTGTTCCCCAAAATCTCGCAATACATGGCCCCGGTCATCCTCTCCTTAATACAGTGCAGTCGCCCTGTCCCATGCTTCACAGTAGGGATGGTGTTCTTGGGATGGTACTCATCATTCTTCTTCCTCCAAACACGTTTAGTGGAATTATGACCCAAAAGTTCTATTTTGGTCTCATCTGACCACATGACTTTCTCCCATGACTCTTCTGGATCATCCAAATGGTCATTGGCAAACTTAAGACGTGCCTGGACATGTGCTGGTTTAAGCAGGGGAACCTTCTGTGCCATGCATGATTTCAAACCATGACGTCTTAGTGTATTACCAACAGTAACCTTGGAAACAGTGGTCCCAGCTCTTTTCAGGTCATTGACCAGCTCCTCCCGTGTAGGTCTGGGATGAATTCCCACCTTCCTTAGGATCATTGAGACCCCACGAGGTGAGATCTTGCATGGAGACCCAGTCCGAGGGAGATTGACAGTCATGTTTAGCTTCTTCCATTTTCTAATGATTGCTCCAACAGTGGACCTTTTTTCACCAAGCTGCTTGGCAATTTCCCCGTAGCCCTTTCCAGCCTTGTGGAGGTGTACAATTTTGTCTCTAGTGTCTTTGGACTGCTCTTTGGTCTTGGCCATGTTAGTAGTTGGATTCTTACTGATTGTATGGGGTGGACAGGTGTCTTTATGCAGCTAACGACCTCAAACAGGTGCATTTCTGATTTCTGGATTTTTTTTTTTTAGATTATGTCTCTCACAGTGGACATGCACCTTAGATGACAATTTCAGACCCCTCCATGATTTCTAAGTGGGAGAACTTGCAAAATAGCAGGGTGTTCAAATACTTATTTTCCTCACTGTATACAAGGAATCTTTTCCTACTCGTGTGGTACAGAAACAATGCTGATTTGTAGCAATTTTATAAACAAGGGAATTCTTTTTTTCTTTTCATTTTTTAACAAAATATAAGATAAAAAAATTGTAACGTCACATCTTTGTTTGTTAATTTGTTTGTTCATATTCGCATTTCATTAAAGACAAAACTGTGTGTTAGGAGAAAGGTCCATGATGAAATAAACTGATTCAAGAACAATCCAGAACCTAATCTGAAGGAAAAAGTTACAATGGCATTTTAGTCCCACATTTAAAAAAAAAAAAAAAAATCTAAGATTAAAGAATTATGTCAAAACAATACAAGAGGTCAAATTATTTTCAGAATAAAGTACAAATATTTTTAAATTTAGTCAATATTTTGAGTTTAAAGTTGTAACAATAAGAGGTATTTTTGGCACATCAGCACAGATTCCTAATCAGTAAACGGACACTGCAGTGGTTCTGTAGGAAACGTGATTTATTCCGAAGAAAACATCAGACATCTCCGGCATCGCCAGTACTTCAGTTAAATTATTTCGACTTTTTCCTCGTATAGCTAACACTTTATTCTCAAAAGTTTGATTTTTTTTTCCTCAAAATATTTTGACTTTATTCTCCTATTGCTACAACATGAATCTTGTAATCCATCGTAAATATGTGTGTACTGCACCCGAGGCCTCCCCAGCTCACCTACATCAGTACCTGACTTTACTAACACCCTTGTAGCTGAATAAGCACAAATCTCTACAAGCACATCTCAACATCTAGTGGACCATCTTCCCAGAGGAGTGGAGGTTATTATAACAGCAAATGGGGACTAAATGTGGAATGGGAAAAGCACAAACCTATCGTTTTAGTCTAACCTTTTCCTACTCGTTTTTTAAACCCACTGCTCCTCCCCCTTCTCTCCTTCTCCTTGTTGAAAGGGTGGAGTTCACAACAAACCACGTGCAATCATCAGCCAAGCCGAACATCACAGAGTTCTCGGTTTGTTCAGGCACAGATTCTCATTCGCTAAAAGGCATGTCCTTTAAACACGCTTTTTCACAGCCACAAAACACTCGTGCAGGACTTAATGAACAATTCGTTCACTTGAAAGATTTATAAAAAAACGCTTTCAGGACAGAAACATTGCTACAGAGCAGCGCAAATGTAAAGCACGGTGGTGGCAGCGTCAAGTTGAAGGGTGAGGGAGGATTCTGCTTGAAATACTGATGCAACACTTCAAAACATCAGGCAGTGGGATTCGAGTGAAAGGATTGGCTTGCCCATGACGAACCCCTGACCTGAATCTCAGTGAAAATCTGCAGCCTGAATCCAAAACGCGAGTGCGATCAAGTAGGCCTACAAACCTGACTGACCTACACCAGTTCTGTCAGGGGGTGAGGGTAAAAAAACACCGGGCAGAGAGCAGAGAGACGCGAGCGAACACCATCAGGTTTTATTCCAGTGGGATTAAATAAACGCTGAAATAAATCTTAATAAATCTCTCAGCTCTCATTTTTCTATAAACTTTTGGTCTACGCTGCAAATCCTGGGTCACTTGTTACCGATCAACATTAACATGCACGTGATTCAGGGTGGAGTTTTCCTTTACCGCATATTAATGATGCAGTGTGTGATCAATGTTGTGCTGCCCCTGCATAACACTCACATAAACACTTTTCTTAATGTACTTTCTTCTCTTTGATTCATTGGTGTGTTTGTATTTGTTGCATTATTAACCTACTGTGTGTTTGTGTGTGTGTGTGTGTGTGTAGGTGGGGAACGGAGCTGTGGAGTACATGAACTCATCTGCATCAGAAAAGGTAACACAAATATTAGCTGCTCTGTGGGTGTGTGTGAGTGAGAGATAACAGAGAAGTGTGCAGTCCAGATTAAATAATAATTTTTCAGATCTCACATAATTAAACAGTTGTGTTTATTGGAGTTGAATCTGTTACACTGTCTGTGTTAAAATAATTAGCTTTGTGTGTATGGCGGTGTGTGTGTGTGTGTATGAGTGTCTGGAGTTCTGAATGGCGGTGTAAAAGTTGTGTTATGGTTGTGTGTGGGTGTGTCTGTGGTTGTGTATGGGTGTGTGTGTCTAGGGTTTTGTGTGTGTGTGTAAAGTGGGGTTGTGTATGGGTATGTGTAGGCCCTACACTTACCCATACACTGTAGGGTTTATGGGTGTGTGTGGAGGGTGTTCGTGTAAAGTGTGTGTGGGTTGTGAATGGGCAGGTGTGAATGGTGTATGGGTATGTGTAGGGTTTATGGGTGTGTGTGTGTGTGTGTGTGTGTGTGTGTGTGTGTGTGTGTGTGTGTGTGTGTGTGTGTGTGTGTGTGTGTAAGGTGTGTGAAGGGTGTGTGGATTGTGTATGGGCATGTGCGCAGGATGTATGGGTATGTGTAGGCTTTATGGGTGTGTATGAGGGTGTGTGTGTGTATAGGTGTGTGTATCGGTGTGTGTATGGGTGTGTGGGTTTTGTTTAATGGTTTGAGTGTGTGAAGGCAGTTATCTGTATTTTGGCAGCTGATTATTGGAAATGCGTCAGACATAATGAGTGCGACACCTTCGCTGTGTGTGTGTGAGTGAGAGATTCGAGTGGGTGTGAGTATGTAGGCATGGAGGAGCTCCTGAGTTGTAATGTTACGTGGAAGTGTTTGTGTGTGTTATTCGTGTGTGTGCGTGATGTGTTGTCGGACTGAGCTCACTGACATGTCGGCGCTTGTTTCTATGACAACGTGACCATGTAACAGCATCTGCACCCAGACGCATCAGAGCTGTGTGTGTGTGTGTGTGTGTGTGTGTGTGTGTGTGTGTGTGTGTGAGAGAGTTGCAGGTGAGCAGGTCACACTGAATCAGCTGATAGAGCTTAAAGCAAATAAAAAAAAACTCTCTCTTCATTTTTTCATTGTGCCACTAGTTGATCATCAAACCATTTAGTTTAAAACTGTTTTGACCTCTTGCTGTTATATATTGATTTATAATATAGTGATACATTGTTATACTGATGTATTTACATCGGTGTTTCCATGGAGATGCAGCATGTGAGCGTCCAGGCTGTGTGATGAGAACGGAAATAAACGTAATAAACACGAGCAGCAGGGCTTTAGGGAAAGAGAGTGTGAGTGAGACAGATGGACGAAGAAGGACAGATTGCAGACGAGAAGGAAGAGATCACACCATCGATCAGACTCTGTTCAATGACACGCAGCATGTAAATCAATTACAGTTCCTGAAATAGGAGCAGGGATCTGGAGACAGACACACAAACACACACACACACGCACACACACAAGTGTCAGCAAAAGTCAGGTACTGATGTATGTGAGATGAAGAGGCCTGGGGTTCAGAATTCATCACGGAATCACCTGGAAAAGTCAGGTGTCCTTTTTGGCCATATAATATCATAATATATACTCATACTGTATATACCTACACGTTTACACACACATTCACATACATACACATACAGTAGATTGTCAATCATTCTTAGAATAAATAATTACTCCAAATGTTTGTAGATGAAATTGTGTTTAATTCCTAAACACTGTAAAAGAATTTTCTGTTAATTCTCTCTCTCTCTCTCTCTCTCTCTCTCTCTCTCTCTCTTTCTTTCTCTCTCTCTCTTTTTCTCTGCAGTGTCTCCTGAAGCTCTGGGTTTCCTCTCCGCCGTCGTCGTTTTCGTTTTTCTTATGATTCTAGTTTTTTTGTTTCTCAATAACAAACTGTCCATTGAAAATGTGGCTCCTCAGCCACTGGACCACTACAGGAAGAGCAAAGAGCTGTCAGGTCAGTGTGTGTATACTTAAACATAAACACACACACACACACACACAAACACACATTATATGTAAGGGATAGTAAGATTCAATGATTCGCATCGATGCATTGGCAAAAAAGTTAACTGTGGTGCATCAATTTACAAACGCCGACTTGCATCAGCATTTGTATTTCAGCGCATAGTTTTTAACATACACTCACTGGCCACTTTATTAGGTACACCTTACTAGTACCGGGTTGGACCCCTTTTGCCTTCATAACTGCCTTAATCCTTTGTGGCATAGATTCAACAAGGTACTGGAAACATTCCTCAGAGATTTTGGTCCATACTGACATGATAGCATCACGTAGTTGCTGCAGATTTGTCGGCTGCACATCCATGATGCGAATCTCCCGTTCCACCACATCCCAAAGGTGCTTTATTGGATTGAGATCTGGTGACTGTGGAGGTCATTTGAGTGCAGTGAACTCAATGTCATGTTTAAGAAACCAGTCTGAGATGATTCGCGCTTTATGACATGGCATGTTATTCTGCTGGAAGTAGCCATCAGAAGATGGGTACACTGTGGTCATAAAGGGATCGACATGGTCAGCAATAATACTCAGGTAGGCTGTGGCGTTGACACGATGCTCAATTGGTACTAATGGGCCCAAAGTGTGCCAAGAAAATATCCCCCACACCATTACACCACCACCACCAGCCT
This sequence comes from Silurus meridionalis, assembly GCF_014805685.1. Taxonomy (NCBI): domain Eukaryota; kingdom Metazoa; phylum Chordata; class Actinopteri; order Siluriformes; family Siluridae; genus Silurus; species Silurus meridionalis. Next base: position 27,168,907 of record NC_060885.1, on the reverse strand, counting down.
GAACCGTTGATACAAGGCAGGATGGATCCATGCTTTCATGTTGTTGACGCCAAATTCTGACCCTACCATCCGAATGTCGCAGCAGAGATCGAGACTCATCAGACCAGGCAATGTTTTTCCAATCATCTAGTGCCCAATTTTGGTGTAGCCTCTGTTTCCTGTTCTTAGCTGTCAGGAGTGGCCTTGGTGTGGTCTTCTGCTGCTGTAGCCCATCCGCCTCAAGATTCGACATGTTGTGCATTCAAAGATGCTCTTCTGCGCACCTCGGTTGTAACGAGTGGTTATTTGAGTTACTGTTGCCTTTCTATTAGCTCGAACCAGTCTGGCCATTCTCCTCTGACCTCTGGCATCAACAAGGCATTTGCACCCACAGAACTGCCAGTCACTGGATATTTTCTCTTTTCGGACCATTCTCTGTAAACCCTAGAGATGGTTGTGCGTGAAAATCCCAGTAGATCAGCAGTTTCTGAAATACTCAGACCAGCCCACCTGGCACCAACAACCATGCCACGTTCAAAGTCACTTAAATCACCTTTCTTCCCCATTCTGACGCTCGGTTTGAACTGCAGCAGATCGTCTTGGCCATGTCTACATGCCTAAATGCATTGAGTTGCTGCCATGTGATTGGCTGATTAGAAATTTGCGTTAACGAGCAGTTGGACAGGTGTACCTAATAAAGTGGCCGGTGAGTGTATTTGTAACAGTAAAAAGATTTCTTTCTACATTATTAGTAGATGCGCTCTATTTTTATAATTTAGAAAGTGACCAATAATTGGTGACCAATATTTTATATGTAGATCAATTCCTCGTCTCTAAACCGTTTCTCAAGCATGTTTTCTCAGCACCACTGTTGCTATGTGAATATGACGTATCACAACACCACAGAGACTAGAATACAGATTAACATGGCAGAGGTAGAGCTGCATATTCCTAGAGACAGATCAGGAAAAGAACGTCTAGTTTTATTTCACCTTTTTTTGTTTGTTTGTTTGTTTGTTTTTTTGCACAAGAAAGGCCTGTTTGTGAAAGGGTCATGCATTTGAAGTCAGAAGGTACTTAAGTAAATGAATAATCTACATCTACTCTGTCTAAACCAAAGAAATGAGTGCACTATCTGTACCATTTACAATTGCAAAGCATCATATTCCTTCCATTGCATCGTCTTGCATTGTGTTGAATCGATTGGAAATTGTATTGTTTCGCATCAGTAGCTGATTCGTATGTATATATACATACATACGTGTATATATAAATGTATGTTTATTAATATAAATATAAACTACCTGCCCTCAACTGTCATTCTGTCTTTATCTATTTGGATTTGACTGCATGGTTTATTGTCCATATGTAATTAGCAACGCACCTACATACACCCTGTAGACTGCTCTCTGAATCACTATTTCAAGCACACACACATACACACAGTGTTGTGTAACTACAAACAGCATGAACATTACATAAAGCCTGGTCCATTTTTGTGCATTAATCTAAATAGTGCCAATCATTTTCTGGGTTTAAATGAAAAACGCCTAAAAAAAAAAAAACAGAAATCATAGATTTAGGTTTTATGAGTTAAATATGTCATTTTTTGTGTATATGCAACGTGTGTGCGCGCGCGTGGGTTTCAGAGTGAGAAATCTGAGCAAGAGTAATTTGTTCTTTGCTGCTTCCCAGCGGTCATACAGGTGTATTACACACGGATTTTTTTTTTCTTGGTGTGTATTAGATAAAGGCTATGGAGAGGCAGATTTTCAGGCCTGGTCATCAGACAGTGATGATGAGGTGATGGGGCAGTATCAGGAGGCCATGACTCGCTCGCGGGGTCTCCGGGGCCGGTGCACAGGGGCCGGAGGCTTTAGCTGGGAGACACAGCACAAGTACTGCCCCCTGTCTGCCGAGTACGACGGCTACAGCAGTGAAGCTTCTGCTGAGGACGGTGAGGGAAGAGTGTGTGTGTGTGTGTGTTTGAGAGAGAAATATGAGCACAAGTGTAATTTGCTCTTTGCTGTGTGTGTGTGTGTGTGTGTGTGTGTGTGTGTGTGCGTGCATGTGAGAAATCTGAGAGCAAGTGTAATTTGTTTTTGCTGTGTGTGTGTGTGTGTGTGTGTGTGTGTGTGTGTGTGTGTGTGTGTGTGTGTGTGTAAGAAATCTGGGCACAAGTGTAATTTGTTTTTGCTGTGTGTGTGAAGAGTGTATTTTATCCCCAGCACATACATACATCATCATTTCTTGGTAAATGACTAAGAACTTCACTGAGGTGTGTGTGTGTGTGTGTGTGTGTGTGTGTGTGTGTGTGTGTGAGAGAGAGGGGGACTAAAGGTGGTTTTAATAAAGAGTTGTGTTGGTTTGCAGCTGGCTTTTGTCAGAGTGCAGTGGGTTTAATCCACACACACACACACACACACACAGACACATGGGGTGTGGTGTTTTCTTCCCCAGCTGTTTTTCATTCTCTTTCTTTCTCGTTCTCACTGAGCTACTGTGACTCTATGTGACTGTGTGTGTGTGTGTGTGTGTGTGTGTGTGTGTGTGTGTGTGTGTGTGTGTGTGTGTGTGTGTGGTGTGTCTATGAACTAAACCCAGTGCTCTCTAACATTAGCCAACTAACCAACACACACGCACTTTCACTTTTCACAGTTTTCATACTTTTTCAACTTTCTTTGTTGCCATGGTGATGTTAGGAAGTCACACACTCTTCCTATCACTCACTGTAAAGAAAATGGCTTTAAGGTGATGGGTGCACACACACACACACACACACAATTTAAAAATTCCTGTTCTTCCTGTCAGCTGTTTGTATCTCCCTGGGCAACCACCACTGTTGTGTGTGTGTGTGTGTGTGTGTGTGTGCACCCATCACTTTAAAGCTATTTTCTTTACAGTGAGTGATGGAACGAGTGTGTGACTTCCCAAAATAGATTAGAATAATGAAAGACATTGAACGTGGAAGAAAACGAAGAGTGAATAAAGGAGGAAATTAAAAGATAATGTTTCACTTGTATGTTTCCATGGCAACCAATATATTTTTGTTCAGAAGTGCCTTACGTGTGTGTGTGTGTGTGTGTGTGGAAAAAGAGAGAGAAGATGTCCAAAAACATGATATTATCCAAAAAAGTAGATAGGAAGTAAGACGAAGAGAAAGAAAAGAGAGAGAGAGGACAGAAAACAGAAAGAAAAAAATAAAATGACATTTAACACAGAATTTGCTCTCTCTTCTCTCCCTCCATCCTCCAGTGAACTGTATTCAGAGGATGAGGTTGACTCCGCCCCTTGACGAGCTCCAGCCACCGCCCTATCAGGACGAAGACGGCTCGACCTCTGACCTCGCCGACACTAAGAGCGAAGCGCACGACCGCGAGAGCTTCAGCCACACCAAGGGCCTGGATGAGGACGTCCCGAGTGACAGTACCGCCGTGCTCAGCCCTGAGGTGTGTGTGTGTGTGTGAGAGAGAGAGAAAGAGAGAGACACACTTTTAACACACTCCCTTTAATTACCGTTGTTTCTAAACTACAGCGTTAATGACATGATCACAAGTTTGTCTTTCTCTCTCTCTATTTCTTTCTTTCTCTTTCTTGTTCTACTCATCTCTCTTGCTTTCTTCTGTTCTCTGTATCTCACCTCTTTTCCTCTTTTTTCCCTGTGCACACCTTTTTTCCTGTTATTTGCCCCTCATTCTCTCACTTTATCTCTTTCTTTCTATTTTCCTTTGCATTTCATTACATACCTCTGCACCTCCTCTCTCTCTCTCTCTCTCTCTCTCTCTCTCTCTCTTTGTGTAGGATCTGTCTGTCCGTGGTTCCTCCTCTCCTCTCCTAAAGCTTTACTCTCCAGATTCGCCCTTTTCTCCATTTGGGACGCTGCACGTCCTCTTTGATTACGATTTGCACCAGCGCTGCCTCTCGGTCACCATCACCGCAGTGACAGACCTCCCGTCACCACGGCGATCACCCGGCATCACCTGGCAGCTCCACCTGGTGCTGCTTCCAGCCAAAAAGCAGCGCACCAAGACGGCGGTGGTCAGGGGGCGGAGCCTCAGCGAGACCTTCCGTTTCAGCCACGTGCAGTCTGAGAGCATCGGGAACTACGGCGTGCGGTTTCGTCTCTACAGCATCAGCAAGATCAAGAAGGAGAAGAAGATGCTGGGAGAGAAAGTGTTCTACCTCACCAAACTCAACCTGCAGGGCAAAATGGCTGTCCCTCTGCCTCTGGAACCCTGCTGCAGCGCCACCGTGAGTACACAACATGGATGGAGGGATGGATGGATGGATGGATGGATGGATGGATGGATGGATGAGTTAGTGAGTGGATGGATTGATGGATTAGTGAGTGGATGTATGTATGGATGGATGGATGGATGGATGGTTTAGTGAGTGGAAATTTACATGGTTGGATGATGGCTCGATGGATGGATGGATAGATCAGTAAGAGGATGTATGAACGGTTACTAGATGGATGGATGGATGGATGGATTGATGGGTCAGTGAGTGGATGGATGGATGAAAGGATGGATGCGTGGATTAGTAAGTGGATGTATCGATGGTTAGATTATGGACAATCGATGGATACATTGTGGATGTATAAATTGTTGGATAGAACTGGTGTTTTAATGGATGAATGGAAGAGATGATGTTAACTACAGATGGCATAATGGATAATTGATATGGTGGGGTCTCTGTGGGGTGTCTGTGGGGACTCTGTAGTGAAGTGGAAGCTTAGTGGTTAAGACAGTGGACAGTGGTTCCAAACTCGGCACCACTGAACCGCCACTGCTGTGCCCCTGAGCAAGACCCTTAACCTTCAACTGCTTAATAATCAGGGTGTGATTTAGGAAACTGAACTGATGCATTATATACAGAGCTGATTAAATAAATCACAAATGTGTGTGTGTGTGTGTGTGTGTGTGTGTGTGTGTGTGTGTGTGTGTGTGTGTGTGTAAATGTGTGTATGTTTCAGGCCAGCGAGTCTCAGACGAGTGTGTCTGGCGCATCATGTAGTGAGACAGTGTCTACGTTCCAGTCCACAGGTCAAAGGTCATCGCCTGAGATACTGCTAGGGCTTGTTTACAACGCCACCACGGGTCGGCTTGCTGTTGAGGTCATTAAGGGGTGTCACTTTAAAAATGTGGCTACCAACAAACCTCCCAGTAAATATACACACACACACACACTGTGATGTCTTTTATTCCTATTCATGTGTTTTGCTCCTCTATAGGCTCATGTGTGCTAACCTTTAACCTGTATCTCTCTTCTCCCTCTGTCTCTGTCCAAAACACCTAAGAGACACATGGGCCTCATCCCAACTCACATGCTACTGTACTAAAAAGTGTACATGCTGTTCTGTATCTCGTATCTTTGTGTGTTTTCTCCTCTGTTTTTTTTCTCCTCTCTGGTTTTTAACCCTTTCCTCTCCTTCCTCTGTTTCTGTCTCTCTTTCTCTTCTCATCACCCCTATCTTCTGACCCTGCCCCCACCCCGTTCCTCGTCAGATGGACTGTTCTGTTGTCTAAAGCACTTAATAGGTGGGCAAGTTTATATAATCCGAGGTGAGTGCTTCCCCTTGCTCACTCACTCCCCAGTTGTCCGTGTGGAACGTCTGCATGTTTGTCTTTACTCAGTCTTCTTGTGTCCGAGTGAGTCACCAAGAATCCCCCGAGCGGCCATGTTTCATTCATCAGTGTACTAGTTAAAATACAGACATATGCACGACTGTTTGATGTAAGATTTGGGACACCGATATTACGGTTGTCTGTAATTAACTGCAGTGATTTTTGACTTCACGTGACATCCTGCATTGTTCTCCATACTGCTCTCAGTTAATAAGACCTCAGTTAACTTAAGTGGAGTGCAAATGTTTGTCCACCCAGAACTGGACTTATTTTGAGCATTTAAGTAGGGATTATTTATTGTTTTGTTTGTTTGCCTGTTTATTTCCAAAACCAGAATTATCAGAATATATAAGTAACTGAATTGTGCAAATGGTGTAATTTAGAGATATGAATTCACATGTTTCAGTTTCTAATTCTTTGGAATATAGGTTTCTTTTTTGCTCCACATAGAAAGTATGGGCAAAACATCTGCACTCAGCTTCCTGTTTGGGATAAACATAACTGATTAATTTTAAAAACAATTCTTGGTTGAGAACTCTGACACAAGGACAAGCATCGCCCCTGAAGGTGTGTGTGTGTGTGAGAGAAAGTGTGTGTGTGAGTGTATGTCAGCATGGGTTGTGAGTATATATGTGTATGTGTTGGAGTCTGAGAGTGTGTGTTTGTGTATATGTGTTTGTGGATGTGTGAGTGTGTGTTTGTTTATGTGTTGGTGTGTAAGAGTGTGTATATGTGTTTGTGTTTGTGTGTGAGTGTGTGTTTGTGGGGTTTGAGTGTGGTTGTGTATGTGTTGGTGTGTGTTTGTGTATGTGTGGGGTGTGAGTGTGTGTGGGTGTATGCTGGTGTGAGTATATTTTGTATGTGTGTGTGTGTGAGAGAGTGTGTGTGTGAGTGTGTGTTTGTATGTGTGAGGTGTGTGTGTGTGTGTGTTGATGTTTGAGAATGTGTGGTTGTGTATGTGTTGGTGTGTGTGTGTATATAGGTGTATATTGGTGTGGGTGTGTGTGTGTTGGTGTGGTTGTGTATGTGTTGTGTGTGTGTGTTGGTGTGAGTATATTTATGTATGTGTGTGTGTGTGTGTGTGTGTCTGTGTGTGTTGGTGTGAGTATATTTATGTATGTGTGGGGTGTGAGTGTGTGTGAGTATATTTGTGTTTGTGATGGTGTGAGTGTGTATGTGGGGTGTGTGAGTATATTTGTGTATGTGTGGGTGTATGTGGGTGTATGTTGGTGTGGGGTGTGAGTATATTTGTGTATGTGTCAGGGTGTTTGTGTGTGTGTGTATGTTGGTGTGGGTGTGTGAGTATATTTGTGTACGTGTCGGAGTGTGTGTGTATTTGATGTGGGAGTATATTTGTGTATGTGTCGGGTGTTTGTGTATGTTGGTGTGGGTGTGTGAGTATATTTATGTATGTGTGTGGGTGTATGTGTGTATGTTGGTGTGGGTGTATGAGTATTTGTGTATGTTCAGGGTATGAGAGTGTGTATTTGGGTGTGTAAGTATATTTGTGTGTGTGGGGGTATGTTGGTGTGGGTGTGTTTATATTTGTGTATATGTGGGGTGTGAGTGTGTATTTGGGTGTGTGAGTATATTTGTGTGAGTGTGGGGTGTGAGTATATTTGTGAATGAGTGGGGTGTATGTGGGTTTATGTTGGTGTGTGAGTATATTTTTGTATGTGTGGGGTGTGAGTGTGTGTATGTGGGTGTTTGTTGGTGGGGTGTGTGAGTATATTTGTGTATATGTGGGGTGTGAGTGTGTGTGTGTGTTTGTGTGTGTGTGTGAGTATATTTTTGTATGTGTGGGGGTGTAGTGTGTGTATGTGGGTGTATGTGTGGGGTGTGTGAGTGTGTGTATGTGGGTGTATGTGTGGGGTGTGAGTGTGTGTATATAGGTGTATATTGGTGTGGGTCTATTAGTATATATTGTGTGTGTGTGTGTGTGTATATTGGTGTGAGTATATTTGATTATGTGTGGGGTGTGTGTGTGTGTGTATGTGGGTGTATGTTGGTGTGAGTATATTTTTGTATGTGTGGGGTGTGTGTGTGTGTGTATATTGGTGTGAGTATATTTGGTTATGTGAGGGTTGTTAGATTGTGTGGTTGTATATGTGTTGGTGTGAGTATATTTGTGTGAGTGTGGGGTGTGAGTGTGTGTATGTGGGGTGTGTGTGTGTGTATGTTGGTGTGGGTCTATAAGTATATTTGTGTATGTGCGGGTGTGTGTGTGTATGTTGGTGTCGGTCTATTTGTGTATGTGTTGGTGTGAGTATATTTGTGTATGTGTGGGGTGTGAGAATGTTTGTTTGTGTGTTTGTGTCCGTTGAGTCAAGAAGCTTTTATTGTCTTTTCAACCATATATAACTGATGCAGTACACAGGGATATGAGACAATGTTCCTCCAGATCCCTGGTGCTACATAAAAAACAACATAGAGCTGCATCACACAACATAAAGCTACAGAACAGTACACAGAGCTATAGAGTAAAGTAAATTGTCCTCGCCATATAAAGTGCATCGTGTGCAACCGAGTGCAAACAGTGCCAACAAAAGACCACCAGACAATACAAGACAGTGGGGGACAGACCTCTTAATTGCTGATTTTGCACAACATTGTGTTTGTTTACAAATACACTCATTTATATTTCTCTCTTTTGCACATTGTACTGTATAACATATTAAACGGTAGGTTTACTGGTCGGCACCATTATGTGTTTTGTTTATCTGTCCCACACTGTCTTGTGTTGTCTGTCTGCACTGTTTTTAGTCTGCAATCGGTTTGCACACGATGCACTTTATGTGGCGAGGACACTTACAGTGGTGTGAAAGTGTTTGCCCCCTTTCTGATCTCTTATTGTTTTGCATGTTTGTCACACTTTAATGTTTCAGATCATCAAACTAATTTAAATATAAGTAAAAGATAACACAAGTGAACACAACATGCAGTTTTAAATGAAGGTTTTTATTATTAAGGGAAAACAAAATCCAAAACTACATGGCCCTGTGTGAAAAAGTGTTTGCCCCCTTAACATAGAAACCAGATATGGGGCAAACACTTTTTGACATCACTGTACTTTAGTCCTTCACTCTGTGTTCTGTTATGTAACTTTATGTTGTTTGTTGAAGCTCTATGTTGTTTAATGTAGCACCAGGGTTCTGGAGGAACGTTGTCTCGTTTCACTGTGTACTGCTTCAGCTATACAGTATATGGTAGAAATTACAATAAACAACTTCTTGAATTGACTAAAGTCAACAACCATCTCTTTACTTTTTGTCAACTTTCAGAGATAGGTTGTTGGCTCTTGTTGCACCTCCTCTCTGTTTGCTGATGAGACCCACCACAGTCGTGTCATCGGCAAATTTGATGATGTGGTTCGAGCTGTGCATTGCTACACAGTCGTGAGTCTGTCTGACTGAGGTCTCCCTGTCAGGAAGTCCAGGATCCAGCTGTGTGGATGTGTGAGAGTGTTTGTGTACATGCCATCGGTGACTTTTAGATTATGATGATGGTAAAATGGTGATAGATATTAGCTGCATCACTGCACTGCTGAGTTCTAAATTGTGATTGGTCAGAAGGTGTCTGACAGTAGCCACAGTTTCTATAGTAACGGCTCATTCACAGGGACTTGGTTGAAAATAACTGATTATACATAAGGAGATGTTTATGTAGCATGTATGTAGGAGTCTTAGTGTCAGTGCTTTGTAACAGTTATCAGGATGGAGAAATCTACAGCTGCTATAGTGTAAGCAAAAGCAGGTTCTGGTGTATTTCAATCCTACATTGATATGTCACAGTAAAGGATCATGAGATAACATCAGACCTGGGAATCAGAGTTACAAACTCATAAACTAATCCAGGATATCATGATATGTGATGAACCATGCGGCCGTGTCGAAGCTTCGAGTTCTTTAGGTGCACAGAGATGGGATTGTTTCCTAAACCCTTTACGCGTTTCCTCCAACCACTTCACAACCTTTTTCTTTTCTTTTTTTTTTTTTATTCGAGTCGCAACACTTTCAATAAAGCCAATCATTGGAGTTCTAATCGACGCTTGGTTCTTTCACCTCCGTCAGCAGGAGGCCCATTAACTCAGCGCTAAAGCACTTAAGGTGTCAAAGTCGCTGCTTTTTCCAGCTCACACTAAATCAGTTCACTTCACCAGAGCCTTTATATCCCAGAGAGAGAAAGAAACAGATACAAATCCACCCCCCCTCTCCCCCGTTTTTTTTTCTTATTTTTTTATTTATTTATTTTTTTTAGCAAAGAGGAATAGAGAGAGAAAGTGGAAGGGAAAGAGAGAAAGGACCTGGCAGGCAGCTGCCACTTGTGTGTCTGATTGTGAAGTCTATCTAAGAGCCTCTGCCAGTTTTGTTCCGGTTTACACACAACAAAAACGCGAACATCCCGCATCAGCTCTGTCTGACGTGTTCAGGAAAAGCGAGTGAATAAAACCGAGCAATCAGAGTTTTTTTTTTTTTTTTTTTCCTGATGCTAAAGGTGATGATAAGGAGGTCGTTCATAAAAGAGGGGGTGAAAGGAAACGCAGCCGATTGCTTGAGGTTTAACTTCATAGGCGTCACGTTTCAGTTTCTTTTTTTTAATCTAAGCAATGATCGTGCGAAACGGGATGACGTCACACTATAGCCGAGCATCTCCCATTTGATTGGAAAATCATTTTCCTCTTAGTTTTAGTGGCGATGAAAATAAGCGCTGAAATCTTGATGGTATTGTGTTTAATGTACCATTCATGGAAGGAGTCTCCAGTCCCAGCCATTGTATCGCAGTTACAGCTGAAACATAAACTATTGAGGAAAGAGAAGTTCTATTGTGGTGTGCGTTCTTGCTGATTTGTTACCATGGCAATCTTTTGTAGGACGGCCCATTGGCAACTTTGTAGTCTAGTAAAGTGCAGCGATAACATCTGTGTGTTTGGAGCATTGAAAGAATAATTTCTAGTATTATATAATAATATTCAATACAATTATATTTTTCATGAAATGTTATCAACCTGTGTGTGTGTGTGTGTGAGAGAGATCGACGTTATAATTCCCCCTTCTCCTCTTTACAGACACCTATGTGAAGCTGACCCTGCTGAACTCTATGGGGCAGGAAATGTCTAAGTGTAAGACGTCCCTGTGCCGTGGCCAGCCGAACCCCACCTACAGGGAGACCTTCGTTTTCCAGGTGGCGCTGTTTCAACTGTCAGATGTCACGCTCATCCTCTCCGTCTACAACAAGCGCAGCATCAAGCGCAAGGAGATGATCGGTTGGATCTCTTTGGGCCTGAACAGCTCAGGCGAGGACGAGCTCACACACTGGACTCAGATGAAGGAGTCTAAAGGACAGCAGGTGTGTCGATGGCACAGTCTGCTCGAGTCTTAGTAAGCGTCACCATGACGACCACGACGATGACTGTGAGGATTAAAAAAAAAAAAAACGGGGGCAAAATCAATAAGGGGAGGGGAAAAGAGCATGGCATTATGGGAAATAAATCCTGGAATTGCGCAGATGATGTGGGAAGAAGTGAAGCAGGGCATTGTGGGAAATATCTCACCCTTCAACAGAGAGCAGGAGCAGCATCAGCATCGCCCCTGGCCTCTTTACATCGCAGAAACGTGAGGATGATATGGGTGAAGAAGGTGGATGTCAGTTATAAAAGAAAAGGAACAAAAAGAAGAGCGAGATTAATTTTGGAGAAAGAACTTGTGGAGACCTCAGCTCACCAGAGCAGTGCATTATGGGAAATAACGACAAAGGATAAAATACATCAGAAGGAAAGAAAAATCGCGAGCCATGATGAGGGAGAGGATGAAAATCGGAGCATTATGGGAAACGGACAGGTGTCCGAAGCCATTGTGTTGCCTTGAACATTTTAGGGATTCAGTCACATGAGCAGAACCACTGTTAACCTGCAGTGCATTATGGGAAAGTTTAAAGGAGGAGATTTGGATTTAATGGAGTTCTGTTGGTATTATTTATTGTTTACTTATTTATTTATTTGTTTGCTTATTTATTATTTCCTGTTTATTACTCACGTGTTTGGCTTAAAGAGTTCATAGTGGGCAGAAAGTGAGAGACTGGGGATCTGTGACGGCATTAACGAGCCTGAGGTCCATCAGCAAAAACATTTTAAATTCAGACCCTGTCCCCACACCTTTATTACATTTACTTATTACCCTGTTTTTTTTACCCCTTGACTCCTGCTGGGGTATGTGTGAGCTGGCAGAGGTTTTAGTCTGTTTGATAATCCAACAGCTCTTGTGTCAGAAGTGAGTGCCTCCTAGAGCTCAGAAACAAAACATCACACTGTTTGTGTGTGTGTGTGTGTGTGTGTGTGTGTGTGTGTGTGTGTGTGTGTGAGAGACCTCTTAACAAACTATCTCGCTTTATGCAGGTTCACAGCCTCTCTCTTTTCTCGTCACTAGTAAGGGTTACATAAATTTACCTACAGTGAATTAAATTGTCTTCCCTCATCTGATTGGTTACACAAAGCACTCGTTTGCATAAGGTTGAGCTTTTTTTAGGCACCTGAAATAAAGAAAAACTTGTCAGCTAGTATGGTTTCCAACTTAACATTTTCACTAATTAATGCTAGTCCTAGTTACTGATGTCACAAACAAGACAGTTAAAAATCGATTTAAAACATTTTGGATTATACTGATAAAATTTGTTTTTGCTAACTGGATAGATTTGTCCGAGTGCCAGAACTCAAATGTAAAACACTAGCTTGTGCTAACGAAGCGAAAAAAGTTTTCCTAAGAAGACTTTTTCCAAAAGTCTCAGTCATGTTCTGTGATGATAAAATGCTGCTTACTAATTGGTCACAAGGAGGCGCTCTGGTATTGATCTTTCTAGACATTACAACGTTTTAGCGATTAGCATGTTGGCACGTAGCTATTTAGATGTCAAGCGTCAAACCTACTGTTTTCTTCTTCTTGAGGGAAGGTGGTTTAACTTTATGATTGTTATGTACTGTAAATGCTTCAAAGACATTTTCGTATCTATATTTGTACTAATCTTCAGCGAAAATGTGCTACAAAGCTCTGTGAGCGAACTTGATCTGTCAGCGAAGGTCTTCCCTCTGAGTTTTGTGCAGTTTTTCAGTTCATTATAAATTGTTCTGCTTCATCATCAGTTATTTATGATTACCAAACTATGGACACGTTTATAATCACGGGTGTCCTGTTCTATTGGAGCTAAAACTGGGGAAAGAAAACATGGTGTGTGTGTGTATGTGTGTGTCCTAATATTCTGCTGTCTTTGTCCGTTTTTTTGTGCTTTGAGCTTTGCTGACATCAGCATCTCTGGAAAAGATTAATGACATCTGTGTGTTTTTGTTTAAAAAAAAAAAAAAAGAAATATTGCTGCAGAACTCTGATGAAACAAGCACATTTTTCTGCAAATGCCACAGAAACACACCTTGTGAAAGAGACTCAGGTGCACACACACACACGAAAAAAAAAATCCGACTCCTAAATATGACAAGCTGACCCTTGACATCTTTTAGATTTGTGTCTTGATTGAGTGCACAAGCTAGCATCCTATGGCTAATCTAACATAATCCGTGGCTAGCACTAGCCAGATACCACACACAAGCACATTTCTACAAAGATTTTATATTTAGTTATATTCTACATTCCTAAATGTTGATAAAATTACGCCCTTATCCAGAGTGACGTACAGTACATAACTTCTTTTTACTGGTAGCTGTCTAACTTACTTGAGCTAACAAAATTTTTGACAAGATTATTTACTGATTTTCAGCTTTATGAGCACCCTTCCTTTCTCAAACACTAACACCCATAAGGTATTGGTTATCTAATCTAACAGGATTTCTGATGTTCATAACAACATCAGCCAACATGTCCTAAATGAGGATTAGCATGAGCTAACCTAACAGGTTTATTTTCCCATTCATATTCATTACTGTTCTAAATATTCACTTATAAATGTCACTTAGCTAGCTAACATGATCTATCTGCTAACATTTTCTATCTAGCTAATGTGACAGGAATTGTTTTATTCAGATTCTGGCTAATCATTAACAACAGAGCTAATCTGCAAGGATATATTTTATATTTTTATGTTCATAAATGTTAGGAATTGTTACTGATGTAACTTCTAACGTTAACCATTTGTTATATTCGTCATTAATCCTCTCCTAGCAAGCATGAGCTAATCTGACAGTATTTTTTTTTTTCTTTCATTTATATACTTCTTTCAGTTAATGCTAGTCAAATCACTAGCATAGCTGGCCTGCTAACATTCGTCAGCTGACCTGACAGAACTTTGTTCATAAGTGTTCCTAATCCTCATCGCTAATGCTCACTAGGTGGTGAACAAAACATAGCATGACAGGAATGATGGTTAGTTCGAAAAATTTCAAACACACGGGAAAGAAGTGTAAAGTCACGTGATTGTTTTGAAGGCAAAGTTTCTATGGATGTAGACTTCCCGACTTCATGTAGCTAATCAGCTTATACCCTTACTGCTAACTCTCCTATTTGCATAAAGAGAAACTGTTAAATATGCTACAGACTAACTGTTAAATATGCTACAAAAAGAAAGGGATTCTGAATTTTCCTTTTATGACCTTGACTACAAAAGCCCTTGCATGTGTTTATATAAATGACAGTTTTCGTTTATATATAGAATATAGCCAAACACTCATCACACACATTACACTCTTTCTGTCCTTCAGTTCAGGAAGTGATGAGGGCATTTCTTATGACCAGCCTGTAATTACGAGCAAAAAAAACCTTTTTGACCAGCACACATTTAGGATTTACGAAACACCAGCATTAGATAAAAAAGGGACGATTTTAGGGAAAGTGAGCACACAACAAAAATCCACAAAGTTTAGGATCAAAACCTGGTTTTAATTCATCTAACCTTCTCAAGGTGTGCGTGTGTGTGTGAGTGAGAGAGTGAGATATAAGTATGTGCTGAGTAATCCGATCCATAGCAGTATGTAATGCACAATGAGCATCGTTCATCAGTGTGTGTAAATGTGTAACTCGAGGTTTTCTTTGTTCTCGCGAGCCTTCATACTTTAACAAAAGCCCACCCAGAGGTTTGATTGTATGGACAAGCAAGTCTGATTCCCAGCATGTCTGATTCTCCTTATCAGCTGATCGATTTACAAAAATTTAGATTCGCTATAAATGAGGACAAGTGTTAGTATGATGACAAGCAGGCAGCTTCAGTACCCGTTATCTTGGGCTCCTAAAAATACACATTTTACAACATCAGAGTGACACAATGGCGCCATAATACCGTGACGAATCAGCACATACCTGTTTTACTGTTAATTCTATGTATTTATTTTTATAAATGTTTTATGTCTGGACATTTTGTCAGGTTTGGATTCACCGATGCGCTCGGTGCCTTACTTTTCTTCGGGGAGATTTTACACTCTTACGGCGATCTGTATATTAAGTACCGGATTTTCATTTGTAATTGATGTACACAAGTGATTTATGGAAAACAAACAAACAAAAAAAACATTTGAATGTGATCGTTTAAAAAAACAATGAAACAATTGGAAGGTATGACATTTGTGAGTGTGTTTTTATTTATGACGTGATTGTTCACTGGTATGGTTTTTATTTAGCTAATAACTTTGTTGTAGGTAGCTTGGCTTGGCAATTCAGACAAAACAAAATCTTATGCAGAAACATGCAGAGATAAGATGATGGTGGTCGCTCTCTGCTACTTCCTCCCAAGCCTTGTTTTTCTTTGTAAGGTCTTTACGCACGTTTTCACGAGAGACCGTATAAATGTGTGTAGAAAGTAGGAAAGCGCTACTGTGGTTTATGTTTTAATAGCACGTATTAGCTGAAGTCAAGAGTGGGGAATTGAAGAAACGTCGCACTGCGACACGCCCCCTAGGATCGCTCCGAGGAATCGCCCCAGACCGAGATGATCGTGTGGATTTGACGCTGTGCAGACGTGAGGAGAAAAACACCACCACGTCACTTGAATCTTGTGGCTGTGTCGAGAGAAAAAAAAACCCGAACAATCGCTTGTTGCTCTGTAGCTCCCTGATGTGACTGCACGGGGAAAGAAACCTGAATAGCGATGATAATGAATTAAACAGTAAAACGCAGAGTATCGGGGTGGTGTAATGGTGCTGTGTGTTAGCTGAAAGGACAGTAATTAAACGACACACACTGAGGTTCTGATGCAGACATCTGGAAAAAACATTGTGAGGAAAAATGCGATTGCGCGCGAGGGAGAGAGGGAGGATTAAGGAAAGAAGGGAAAGGGGGTGAATAGAAAAAAAAGTGTGTGTGTGTGTGTGTGTGTGTGTGTGTGTGTGTGTGTGTTCTCGGTTACACCGGAGCAGAGCGGAGCGCGTGAGGAGCGCGCGCACCTATTATTAAAAAAAGAAGAAAGGTCCCGGATCAAAGGGGGGGAGGAACGCGTCGCGTGCCAGATGATGAAGTAGTGATCCTGTTCATATCTCACACCACCATCTTCATCCTCAAACTGGTCGAACTCGTAGATACGACAAGAGAAGGTTGTAGATTAAGTCGCGTTGGTGGAGAATCGTATGGAGGCCCCCCGCGGGTTTACTGAATGCGCGAGACATTCCGCCACATGACCGACGGAGGCTTTTGTTTTGCGTTACCGAGGCGGAAAAGAAAAAAACCTGCGAGCGCACAACGGTAAGGACATCACACACACACACACACACGGGAGAAATCGATGTTTATGAATATTCATATTTAATACATTGAGAGAATTCTCCCCTTCCTTCTTTTTCCAATTTTTTTCTTTCTCTGCAGTTTTTATTCCAGTCAACGGAACAAGTCTGGACACGTGCATCCCTGCAGTTCCAGGTAAGTGTGTGTGTGTGTGTGTGTGTGTTTGTGCTGTTGACTTGATTGATTTCTAATATGCACTCCAGTGTATACGTAAAAAGAAGTGCATGGTAATGCATGATGGGGATTTAGTGTAAACCTGTTTACATGCAAATAAGAAGCTGTTTTTTGCGCGTGCAACATATCCCATTAAACTAACAGCTGCGTTTTGAATGCATTGGATGTAGTGCACTTAGACAGTCTGTACAGCTGATGTAACCGAACTGCACAATCAGAACACACACATACACACTCACACACACTCCAGCGTTGAGACTGATACCTGTTTGTCATCAGCAAGTATCAAATTGTAACCTTGTAGCATCGAATTTAAACAAACAACTAGCCATTTATTTTAAAAACATTAATGTTATAAAGCTTATACAGCGCTAATATATGTGTGTGTGTGTGTGTGTGTGCAATGATCACTTATTCATAATGTCATAATGTAATGATTATAATTACATATATATATATATATATATATATATATATATATATATATATATTAAATTGATAATTATTAAAAATGTTATCATTGTTATTACGCTGGTGCCATGAGGTGAAATGGATTTTTTTTTTTGTAATGAATAATAGATAGATAGATAGATGGATGGATAGATGGATAGATGGATGGAGGGATGAAATTGTAGATGGGATAGATATTTTAGAGATTTAGTTGGATAATTAGTAAATAAACTGTAGATGAAAGTGCTGGTTGATTGTAAACTCTGAGGGTGAGGTGTGTAATGTGTTCGAACTAAAATTACATTAGAAATCTGTAGTGAGCTTGAGCTCATGAGGCTGAAGGATTTAATGACTTACACACTAAACATGTGGACAGAAATAATGTGTATTAAAGCTTCCACTAACTGGAACCGTTTACACGTCATTAACAGATTCTTTAAAAAATTGGTCTATAAAGTTTTTACATAATTATTTTGAATAAGCACTCTCATTCTATTACTCCCTCACATTCTCACTCTATTACTCCCTCACACTCTCACTCTATTACTCCCTCACACTCTCACTCTATTACTCCCTCACACTCTCACCCTATTACTCCCTCACACTCTCACTCTATTACTCCCTCACACTTTCAATCTATTACTCCCTCACACTCTCACTCTATTACTCCCTCACACTCTTACTCTATTACTCCCTTACACTCTCAAACTATTACTCCCCACACTCACTCTATTACTCCCTCACTCTCACCCTATTACTCCTCACACTCTCACTCTATTACCCTCACACTCTCACTATTACTCCCTCACACTCTCAATCTATTACTCCCCACACTCTCACCCTATTACTCCCTTACACTCTCACTCTATTACTTCCCACACTCACTCTATTACTCCCCACACTCTCACCTATTACTCCCTCACACTCTCACCCTATTACTCCCCACACTCTCACCTTTTACTCCCCACACTCTCACCCTATTACTCCCTCACACTCTCACCCTATTACTCCCCACACTCTCACCCTATTACTCCTTACACTCTCACTCTATTACTCCCCACACTCTCACTCTATTACCCTCACACTCTCACCCTGTTACTCCCTCACACTCTCACCCTATTACTCCTTCACACTTTTACTCTGTTACTCCTTCCACTCTCACCCTATTACTCCTCACACTCACCCTATTACTCCCTCCCACTCTCACTCTATTACTCCCCACACTCACCCTATTACTCACTCTCACTCTCACTCTATTACTCCCCACACTCACTCTATTACTCCCCACACTCTCACCCTATTACTCCCCACACTCACTCTATTACTCCCCACACTCTCACCCTATTACTCACTCTCACTCTCACTCTATTACTCCGTGACACTCTCACTTTGTTACTCCCTCACACTCTATTACTCCCTCACACCCTCACTCTATTACTCCCCACACTCTCACTCTATTACCCTCACTTTATTACCCTCACTCTCACAATCTCACTCTATTACTCCCTCACACTCTCACTCTATTACTCCCTCACACTCACTCTATTACGCCTCACTCTATTACTCCCTCACACTATCACTCTATTACTACCCCACACTCTCACCCTATTACTCCCTCACACTCTCACTCTATTCCTCCCTCACACTCTCACTCTATTACTCCCCACACTCTCACCCTATTACTCCCTCACACTCACCCTATTACTCCCTCACACTCTCACTCTATTACTCCCCACACTCTCACTCTATTACTACCCCACACTCTCACTCTATTACTCCCCACACTCTCACTCTATTACTCCCTCACACTCTCACCCTATTACTCCTCACACTCACTCTATTACTCCCTCACACTCTCACCCTATTACTCCCTCACCTTCTCACTCTATTACTCCCTCACACTCTCACTCTATTACTACCCCACACTCTCACCTTATTACTACCTCACATTCTCACTCTATTACTTCCCACACTTTCACTCTATTACTCCCTCACACCTCACTCTATTACTCCCCACACTCACTCTATTACCCTCACTTTATTACCCTCACTCTCACAATCTCACTCTATTACTCCCTCACACTTTCACCCTATTACTCCCCACACTCTCACTCTATTACTCCCTCACACTCTCACCCTATTACTTCCCACACTCTCACTCTATTACTCCCCACACTCTCACCCTATTACTCCCTCACACTCTCACCCTATTACTCCCTCACACTCTCCTCTATTACTCCCTCACACTCTCTCTATTACTTCCCACACTCTCACTTTATTACTCCCCACACTCTCACTATTACTCCCCACACTCTCACTCTATTACGCCTCACTCTATTACTCCTCACACTCTCACCCTATTACTCCATTACACTCTCACTCTATTACTCCCTCTCACTCTCACTCTCACTCTATTACCCTCACTCTCACTCTATTACTACCCCACACTCTCACCTTTTACTCCCCACACTCTCACTATTACTCCCCACACTCTCACCCTATTACTCCCTCACACTCTCACTCTATTCCTCCCTCACACTCTCTCTATTACTCCCTCACACTCTCACTCTATTACTCCCCAAACTCTCACTCTATTACCCTCACACTCTCCTCTATTACTCCCTCACACTCTCACTCTATTACTCCCCACACTCTCACTCTATTACTTCCCTAACTCTCACCCTATTACTCCCTCTCACTCTCACTCTATTACTCCCTCACATTCTCACTCTATTACCCTCACTTTATTACTCCCCACTCTCACTCTATTACTCCCTCACACCCTCACTCTATTACTCCTCACACTCTCACTCTATTACCCTCACTTTATTACCCTCACTCTCTCACAATCTCACTCTATTACTCCCTCACACTCTCACTCTATCACTCCCTCACTCTCACTCTATTACTTCCCACACTTTCACTCTATTACTTCCCACACTTTCACTCTATTACTTCCTCACACTCTCACTCTACCACTCCATCACTCCCGCACACTCTCACTCTATTACTCCCTCACACTCTCACTCTATTACTCCCTCTCACTCTCACTCTACCACTCCATCACTCCCGCACTCTCTCACTCTATTACTACCCCACACTTTTACTCTATTACTACCCCACACTCTCACCCTATTACTCCCTCACACTCTCACTCTATTCCTCCCTCACACTCTCTCTATTACTCCCTCACACTCTCACTCTATTACTCCCCAAACTCTCACTCTATTACCCTCACACTCTCACTCTATTACTCCCTCACACTCTCACTCTATTACTCCCCACACTCTCACTCTATTACTTCCCTAACTCTCACCCTATTACTCCCTCTCACTCTCACTCTATTACTCCCTCACTCTCACAATCTCACTCTATTACTCCCTCACACTCTATTACTCCCTCACACCCTCACTCTATTACTCCCTCACACTCTCACTCTATTACCCTCACTTTATTACCCTCACTCTCTCACAATCTCACTCTATTACTCCCTCACACCTCACTCTATTACTCCCTCACTCTCACTCTATTACGCCTCACTCTATTACTCCCTCACACTATCACTCTATTGCTCCCCACACTCTCACTCTATTACTCCTCACACTCTCACTCTATTACTACCCCACACTTTTACTCTATTACTCTACCACACTCTCACTCTACCACTCCATCACTCCCGCACTCTCTCACTCTATTACCCTCACTCTCACTCTATCACTCCCTCACTCTCTCACAATCTCACTCTATTACTCCCTCACTCTCAGGTTATCACCCTTCACTACCCCACTCTATCTCACTCACTCTTACTTTATCACCCTTTACTCTCACTTCATCTCTCATTTAATCTCACTTTATCACTCCTTTACTCCCTCACTCACTCTACCACTCCATCACTCCTTCATTATCCTGCTATCACTCCCTTACTCTCACTCTATCACTCCCTCACTCTCTCTTACTTTGTCACTCTCACGCTTTCACTCCCTTACTTCTTTAGTTCCTCACCCTTACTCTATCACTCCCTCATTCTTGCTTTGTCACTCCCTCACTCCCCAACGCCCATTTTATCATGTCTTCACTTCCTCACTCCTTTAATCAATCATTACCTTACTCCTTCACTCCCCCACTCCCATTGTATCACTTTTTCACTCTCTCACCCCCCTAACTCCCTCACTCTCTTATTTTCTTTCCCCATCACTCTCTCCTTCACTTTCTCACTTCATTACTCCCAAAATGCATTATCAGGTTTATTGCAAACTTTAAATTTTGACAAAATGTGAAAAAAAAAAACATTAATTCACAGACACACAGTAATTATATTTAATCAATCAATCTAAAAAAAAACTGAACAAAAAACATTCAAAATTCTTAAAGGTTGCATATGTTGCCACGCCCCCTGCTGTATATGGGTATAAACTAACAACTGAACCTAAACAACACAAATTGTGCGAGCGTGTGTGTGTGAACTGTATCTGTTATAATCAAAATGGATTCCTCCAGTCACACACACACACACACACACACACACACACACACACACACACACACACAAGGCTCTGAACAGCTAATGAGTCACAGGAGGCACACACACACACACACACACAGCTGTCTCTCTGTTTGGCCTCAGGAGTGGAAAGACAGACTAAGGAGGAAAAGGGATCAGTAGGAAACAGTCTCTTTTTCTCTCTCCGTCCCTCTCCATCTCTATTTATTTTTGTTTAATTTTTTCTTCATCCTCTCTCTGTTTCTCTCGATTCTCTTCCCTCACTCTTTCATAGTCTTACTTTTTCACAACTTTCACAACTTGTTCTTGACTTTTTTCTTTCTTTCTCTTTCCTTTGTTCTTTCTTTCTCTTCAATTTTCCATTTCTCTACTTTTTTTCTAGCCTACAGCGTTTTTATTTTCACACTTTTTCACAATCAGTTTTGTCATCATTTCCCTTTATTTCTTTCTTTTGCTCTTTTTTTTTATTGTCTCTCTCTGTCTCTCCTTCTTTCTTTGTTTCTCTTTATACTTATTCCCTTCTCTCTCTCTCTCTCGGGCTCAGTAGCTTCGATGGTGCTTCTGTTTTTCATTTTACTGCCTCAATCTATCCATCCATTCATCCATCCATCTCTCTCTCCCTCTCTCTCCCTCTCTGTTTAATAGTTTCCCTGACAAAGAGATCAAATGCACAAAATGGTATGTGTGTGTGTGTGTGTGTGTGTGTGTGTGTGTGTGTGTGTGTGTGTGTGTATGTTGAGGGTATTGTCTCCGGGCAGCTGTTTTTGGAGCCTGTGGGCAAGTTGAGGGTTTTTCCTCTGGGATATGTGTTCCACTTTCTCAAATGTTGCCCCAAACACACACGCACACACACACAGGTTTCTTATCAGATACCAGTGTATGTTTCTACTTTAAATGAAACTCAAGTCCAAGAGACACAGAGGCTGTAAAGGTGTTTTACTGAACACCACTAGCACGAGTTTATTCGCTAACACGCCTTAGCACCATGACACCATACACTCTAATCTCAGCTCTATCGTTACGTTTTCATTAAAGCATGAAAAGAGATAAAAGTGTGACTTAGTTATTAAACTTACACTGTAATCACCAGTGATGCATTCAACGGCCTCTGTGTTTCAACATGTTTTCAAATGCACTGTATAACTGTTGACCTGCTTATGAATGCTCAGAAGGTCACAATATCACACACACAATTCCATTGAACAGTATTATGGGATTTCCTTCGCATTCTGCTTCGCACACACACACATACACACACACACACACACACACACACACACACACACACATTAGCAAAACATTCCTTCAGGACTAATGTGGCGTGTCGGTGCGATCATGTTACTGCAGCACGCGCACACACACACACACACACACACACACACACACACACACACACACAGCCCAGGGTGTTGGCTGGGCTGGATATAATTTCCCATCTGTCTTTCTTTAATTTTTTTTCCCTCTCCCTTTTTCTCTCATCTTTCACTGTTTTTAATTCCCTCTGCCTCTCTCTGTCCATTCTTCCGTCCTCTGGCACTCTCTTTCTCCCTCTTTCTCCTTCTGTCGTATTTGCTGTCTGTTTCTCTCTCTCTTTGCCCCAACCCCTCTTTTCTGTCTTTTTCCATTTCTGTTTTGTCTCACTTTCTTTCTCCTGAGTGGAATCTTTCTTTACTTATTTATTCATTGTTACCCTATTTTTTATATTTATTATTATTATTATTATTATTTTTTTATTTTTTTTTTTTACATCTGTCATGTGCTCCATTAACACAGGGGTGAGATCATCACTGTGTGTGTGTGTTTGTGTGTGTGTGAACAGAACAAGGCAAAGATGACTTTGGTCTTGTCCATGAACCCTTTCTGTGACCATGAAGCTGAACCTCCACCCCCAATTTACCAGCCAATCTGGGAGGCTGAATCCAGCAGCCCCACCCACTCATCACCTGGGGCTGATGCCCATGAGCTACAGGATGGTCAGTAACACACACACACACACACACACACACACACACACACACACACACACACACACACACACACAGGATCGATTGGTCATTTTAATTAGGTCCTTATTGTTGTGTTAAATAATAAATTCTGTTTATACATATATATATTTTTTTATTCAGAGCCTGTCTATAGAGGCGCCGCAGGTCATGTGACCATGTCGCAAATCGCTTACTTTAAACGGAAATACGTTGAAGACGAAGACCTTCCACTAAACTTCAGGAGTTACCGTCGCACCGTAAGTTCCCCCCTCGGAACACATCGATTTATACCTGGATTTAAATATCTGTTTGGAAAAACTAATCCCTTAAAATTAATTCTGCTCTGTAATTCCACTCCACTTCTATAGGTGTCCCCATTGTTACAGGAACACTCTCACGTTCTTCACTTGTCTCTGGACAAAATGCGCTTTATTGAAGACCCTGAGGCTTTCCTGCGTCGCTCTGTTCTAATCAACAACCTCCTGCGTCGCCTGAGAGCCGAAATCCTTCTCCAGGGGGCGTGGCCTTTCATGGCAAACTCAGCCCAGGTTTCCTTGACGATGCCCGTGTCCATCTCCACTCACCAGGGCCGGGGCCGTAAGAGGCTGAGATTACTGCACGAGGAGGAAGAGGAGGAGGAGGAGGAGGAAGACGAGTGCGTATCTGCATGCTGTTGCTTCTACGATGCAAGCAGGTACATGCAACTTCCTGTGTGTGTTTATGAGAGGGACATTCAGCCTTCATCATCGGCATCATCATCATCATCTGCTATAACGGAGAGACTGGAGTGTCTTTTTGAAGAGGAGGATGAAGAAGAGGTAGAGAGTGACGGAGAGGAAGAGTTTGATTCTTTGTGTCCTGGTTTGGACCTGTGCAAAGCATCGTTCAAGGCGAGAGAGAGACTTAGGGAGAGAGAAACAGAAGGAGAGACTCTGGTCGCCGTGGAAACAGGACAGCAGGTGGCGCTAGTTTTGCCTCAGCTCGGAAGGAAATAGCAAATCTGAGGACACATGGGGTACAAATTACAACTCCATAAATGATTTTACGAATGAATTTGTTCGTATGTAACGCAGGACATGAGGTCCGCTGGCTCTGTCATAGACAATGTTTAAAAACTGAGCCAAACAGAACGTTAAAGGGAATATTTTTAACGTTTAATAAATGTCCGGTGCAGAACGTGATGTTTCTAACGAAGTCTTCAAATTTTTCATTTATCCAGGGCATGGTTTATTCTGAAGGACGTAAAGATTTTACAGTTTCTTTGAGGAACTCTCTAACGGTGCCTTATGTCTGCATTTTTAAATGTATATAAAGTTCTTCTCTGTGTTTGTACGTGGATTTTCTTCACTCCTTACTAAAGATCAGCGATTACAAATAATTCCTTTTCGTCAAATTTCGATTTGATGTGTTTCTGTGATTCAGTCAACAGCTAACATTGAATAGCTAGCTACTTTTTGAAACCTGCTTGCTCAAGAGTATGTATGTATACACCAAGTCTATGTTACAGATACTGCAGGCTAGTTAAATATGCTTTGCAAAGTAGCATCTCAGTCTACAGACATGCTAAGCATAACGCTAGTTTTTCCCTGAAATCTGAATAAACAGTTTGTATACCACAGCAGTCAGAGCGGTTTTCCAGAATTCAATGAATTATTAGTCATTAAGGATGTGTTTAAACAAGTCAGGAATATAAGATAGAGCAATCTAGCACTACACTGACAGGTTGCATTAAAGAAAGAAAAAAAGATAAACACCTAACTAGCTTGGTAGTTAGCTACTATAAATTAGCCATTCTGCTATTAAAATCGAGCAGCTGAAGCTAGACATCTAGCTAAATACAATGCAAGAGATAAGTTGTTAGCGAGCAAGAAAAGAGTACATTCCTGAAAAATCGTCGTGCTAGTTTGATTATTAGCTAGCTTAAAAACAAACACAAACAGTTAGCAATTGTAGCTAGACACATGCATTTAGCAAACTGGTGCTAGCTAGTTAAATTAGCATTGTCAGGTTGCATTATATACAGTAAGCTAGCTATTCACTCGCTTGGTACTTTCTTGGTGAACACAAAGCACCTCATCTACTCCTATAGGAAAGAACTAGCTGGTTATCCACTGGTTTTAGCTAAAGAATTCCGAGTTTCACAGATTAATTTATTTCCGTTTAGACTAAAACCTGAAATTATATTGATGACTCATTGAAAATTAAATTAAAAATAAGAGAAAATGCCTAAACTCTCAGCCAGTGAGGAGGAAAATTAACTGGAATAATTTCATTTTAGATTTTATTCCTCACTTGAACAATAAGATTTGTTCTTTCAAAAAAAATATTTCAGGATGATATAAAAGCCTGCGGTGCTCAGTACAGCTGTCAGAAATAGCACGAAATAATATAAAAAAAATTTAAATACTTTGTCCAGGCTTAGAAATAATAAATGTGATAAAAGATTATTTAAAAAAAAGCTAAATAATTTTTCCTCCCTCAGAGTCCTGGTCTATGAGTACACACGTGTTGTATTTGTATTAATTTTATTAGAAACACATTTCTAAATTTTCTTTTTGTATAGTTTAAAAAAAACATTTTCTTTTTTTCTGCATTTTTTTCACAACTTATGTCAGTTTTGTTGTGTTTTTTTTCAGTGTAATGTAAAATACAATAAAAATAAATCCATGCGTTTGACTGCTTACAGGTTAAAAATATTTTTATCCGACGTTTTTCTCTGTCAGGTAAAAAAAAATTAACAGGTTTTATTCACCTGGAACATGTTTATGCAAATTCTCCATGGGGAAAAATGAATCGGGTATCATGAATTTAAATTTCTTCATTTTTTTTTTCATTTTCTAATGAAATTTGTTGTGTTTTTGTTTCTGCATTGTTTCCTGATCTACTGCTCTTTGTTTGAGTGCAGAGCACTCGAGCGTTATGACACTGTCAACACTAATACACATTAATGTCCTTCACACACACACACACCTCTCTCACTTTCATCCATTAACATTCATCTTTAGTGGCTCCTGGTTGCCATGGAAACTGGCCTTTTGTCACTAATGGTGAAACTTACAGCACCTTAAGGGGTTTTATTATATGGTTTGTGTGTGCACTGTTCACACACACACACACACAGATAGATAGATAGATAGATAGATAGATAGATAGATTGATAGATTGATAGATTGATTGATTGATTGATTGATATTAAACTTTTGATACTATTAGACTGATATGTGTGTGCGTGTAAGAGAGATAGAGTTTCTCTTTCTGAAGATCAGGTAGAGAGTCAGGGCAGGTGAAGGATTAACCAGGCGGATCTGCAAGACACCCCTCGTGACCACGAGAGGGCGCTCCGTGAGCACAGCTCTGCATTCCTAGAATATGAATGTAGAAGTGTGAAATGGCTTCATCCTTTTTTGTAAAAAAAATATATAAATAAATAAAAACCCAATGTATTACTGCTAAACCTCAATAAAACTTTACAAGGAAGTAGGAGAAGCTTCTATTCTCTTTACAGGTCATATTAAAAAATGAGCTCTGAACTTTAACAGGGCAAAAAGGACTCGAGAAGCTTGGAGTTCAGATGGACATTGGTGGATGAGGAGAGAAGAAAGAAAGTTATCTAAGGTTAGCCTTAAAACACACATCCTGAATCTGTGATGTCATAACATGCAGAATGTGTTGGTTTGAGTGGTGGGGTCTTATATTTCGTCCTGATTGTAGAATAAAACCAACGCACTGTTTACTGGCTACTGTTGGCCAAAAGAGGAGAAGGAGAGGAGGAAGATGTCTACAGAGACAGCAGAGAAAGGAGACGTGTAGAAGAGTGGAGGTTCGGGTTGGCACTTTAAATGTTGGTACTATGAATAGTAAAGGGAGAGAGGTAGCTGATATGATGGAGAGGGGAAATGTAGATATGTTGTGTGTTCAGGAGACCAAGTGGAAAGAGAGTAAGGCCAGGAACATTTGAGGGGGTTTAAACTGTTCTATCATGGTGTGGATGGAAAGAGAAATGGTGTAGCGGTGACTCTGAAGGAAGAGTACAGTAAGAGTGTAGTGGAGGTGAAGAGAGTTTCTGATATGGTGATGAACGTGAAGCTGTAAGTTCAAGAGGTGATGATGAATGTCATCAGTGCCTATGCTCCACAAGTGGGTGACATGGAGAAGAAGGAAAAATTATGGCATAAGTTAGATGAAGTGGTAGAAGGTGTACCTAGGAATGAATGAATGGTGACTGGAGCAGACTTTAATGGGCATGTAGGTGAAGGGAACAGAGGTAATGAGGAGGTGATGGGTAGGTATGGCCTTAAGGAGAGGAATGTGGAAGGGCAGATGGTGGTAGATTTTGCTAAAAGGATGAAAATGGCAATGGTGAATACTTATTTTAAGAAGAAGGAGGATCATAGGGTGACATATAAGAGTGGAGGAAGGTGCACACAGATGGACTTTGTTCTATGTAAGAGATGCAACCTGAAGGAGATTGGAGACTGTAAGGTGTTGGTAGGGGACAGTGTAGCTAGACAGCGTCGGATGGTGGTCTGTAGTTTGGTTTTGGAGGTGAAGAAGAAGAAGAGGAGGAGTATGAGGACTAAAAGAAGAATAAGATAGTGAAAACTGAAGGAGAAAGACTGTAGTGTGAGATTCAGGGAAGAGGTCAGACAGGGGCTCGGTGGTGGTGAAGAGGTGCTGGATGATTGGGCAACTACTGCAGAAGTGATAAGGGAGTCAGCTAGAAAAGTACTTGGTGTGACATCTGGAAAGAGAAAGGAAGACAAAGAGACGTGGTGGTGGAATGAGGAAGTGTAGGAAAGCATAAGGAGAAAGAGGTTGGCAAAACAGAATTGGGATCGGCAGAGAGATGAGAAATGTAGGCAGGAGTACAAGGAGATGCGGCAGCAGGTGAAGAGGGATGTGGCGAAAGCCAAGGAAAAGGCATATGAGGAGCTGTATGAGAGGTTGGACACAAAGGAAGGAGAAAAGGATTTGTACCACTTGGCCAGGCAGAGGGACCGAGCTGGGAATGCAAGTTAGAGCAATAAAGGATGGAGATGGAAATGTGTTGAAAAGATGGAGGAAGTATTTTGAGCAGCTGATAAACGAGATAAATGAGAGAGAGAGAGAGAGAGAGAGAAGAGGGTGGATGATGTGGAGATAGTGAAGCAGAATGTGGATAGGATTAGTAAGGAGGAAGTGAGAGCAGCGGTTAAGAGGATGAAGAGTGGAAAGTCAGTTGGACCAGATGACATACCGGTAGAAGCATGGAGATGTTTAGGAGAGATGGCAGTGGAGTTTTTAACCAGATTGTTTAACAAGATTTTGGAAGGTGAGATGATGCCGGAGGAATGGAGAAGGAGTGTGCTGGTACCGATATTTAAGAATAAGGAGATGTGCAGACCTGCAGTAACTACAGGGGAATAAAGTTGATCAGTCACACCATGAAGTTATGGGAAAGAGTAGTGGAAGCCAGGCTGAGAGAAGAGGTGACCATTTGTGAGACCATGGTTTCTTTCCGAGGAAGAGCACCACAGACGCATTATGTGCTTTGAGAATGTTGATAGAGAAGTATAGAGAAGGTCAAAAGGAGTTGCATTGTGTGTTTGTAGAGAGAAGGGGAATAAAAGTCAGTAGGAGTAAGACAGAGTACATGTGTGTAAATGAGAGGGAGGGCAGTGGAGTGGTGTGGTTGCAGGGAGAAGAGGTGGAGAAGGTGGAGGAGTTCAGGTACCTGGGATCAACAGTGCAAAGTAATGGAGAGTGTGTTAGAGAAGTGAAGAAAAGAGTGCAGGCAGGGTGGAGTGGGTGAAGAAGAGTGGCAGGAATGATTTGTGATAGAAGAGTATCTGCAAGAGTGAAAGGGAAAGTTTATAGGACTGTGGTGAGACCTGCGATGTTGTATGGTTTAGAGACAGTGGCATTGAGTAAAAGACAGGAGGTGGAGCTGGAGGTAGCAGAGCTGAAGATGTTAAGGTTTTTGTTGGGAGTGACGAGGATGGACAGGATTAGAAATTTTATTAGAAGTTTATTAGAGGTGGCAGTGCATGTAGGATATTTTGGGGACAAGGTGAAGGAGGCGCGATTGAGATGATTTGGACATGTGCAGAGGCGGGACATGGGGTATATCGGTAGGAGAATTTTGAGGATGGAGCCACCAGGAAGAAGGAAAAGAGGAGGACAAAGGAGGAGGTTTATGGATGTGGTGAAAGAAGACATGCAGGTAGTTGGTTTAAAAGAGGCAGATGTAGAGGACAGGGTGGTATGGAGACGGATGATCTGCTGTGGCGACCCTAATGGGAGCAGCGGAAAGAAGAAGAAGATGATTGCGTTTTTTATTTAATTCTAATCTTTATTTTTCTAGTATTAAATACATTTTATTTACACTGATTAAACCTTTTTTCTAAAGTCCTAAATCTTCTGCATTTAGAATATATTTTATTAGTTATTTTCACCATTATTTCAGCATTTAGATATTTACACCAATCACTAAGGTAATGCAAACATTTATACAACTTTTGGAAAAGAAATTCTGATTTTATGCAAGGCTTTTAAAGCATATAATAAGTGATAAAAGCATTTGTTTTCTAACAGTAATAGATGATTTTGGGGGAAAAAAGAAGAAATGAACTATATGGCCAAACGTATTGGGACATCACCTGTACAATTTCCAAGCATATGTGATTCTTCTCCAAACTCTAACCGCCAAATTAGAGGCAGCCAATTCTCTAGTATTTCTTTGGATGCTGTGGCATTACATTGTTCTAGAAACTATGAGACCCAAACCTGTTCCAGCTCCACGAAGATATGGGTTAGAGTGGAAGATCTTGAGTGGCCTGCTACAAAGCTCAAACCCCTATTGAACACCTTTGGGATGAATATGAAGGCTGACTGCAACCCAGGCCTCCTCACCTCACCTACATCACTACCTGACTTTACTAACACCTTTGTGGTTGAATGAATCTCCAAAAATCTCTACAAATACATTTAAAAATCTAGTGGGATGGGATATTCAAAAAGTATGTATCAATCTTATGGTTGAGTATCCGCAAACGTTTAGTCACAACGTGTACAGTGTACATTTAAAGCTAAGTGTTTGGAATGTAAAAACTTACATTTTAAAAGTGTCTAAAGTCATCTAGACTTCAGGCAAAAGGCGGATAAATGGAGACTTTGGAATCCTTCCCACACTTCACAATGTACTGTTTCATAGATTGATTATATCCAGGTGTAGGTGTAGTAATTTCAGCCATTTCTTTATTTCCCTGCAAAATGAACCTGCAGTTATATGAAAGAGGTGCAGCTGCAGTGAGGTAAATCTCAACCAGATAATCGAGGCAATTGATCAACTCGTGACAATTCGGTTTCTCGTTCTCCATCCAGCACTTGGCTTTGAGCAGAGCTTCAGCCGTCACATAATGTAGTTTAAAATTACACTTTGTTTCGATGGTTACGATCCTGTCAGGTATGGCCTTAATGGTGTAGGTCATGGAAAACCTGTTGCATTTGATTTTTAAGGCCTGATGTTTGACCCTAATGGCGTCTTTGGCTGCTGTAAAACAGGATTTGGTCTGGTCCTGGCAGGAATGCACACTGAAATGGAGTTCCTTTATATCGCTGTCCTTAATCATGTCGTCGTCATCGCAGTAGACGCAGCAGTCGATGCGAGTTTGATCGTCCTCAGATGACACGGTATAAATCACGCTGTCGACCTTGCCGATTGTCAGGCACTGCCATTGACCTTTAACCTGAAGGGTCATGATTTTGTTGAGAGGGTTGTGTCTTAAGACACGCTCTGAAAAATCCAGGTTGGAGAGGAGGACTTCATCCTTGCACGCCACCTTCTCCAGCTGGTGTTTCACTGACAGGATTCCTTCTGTGTCAGGATGGATAAGAAACGTGCTAGAAAAATCAGAGTGATTGGCTCTTTAGTTGTTTTGAGAAAATAAAGAGAGAAAACAATGTTTTTACAGTGACTTTTAAACTGTATGACTACTGAAGGCTGAAACATTTGAAGCCATTACACAATAAAAACATAGCATGAACGACACCTTATTCTGGAAAAAAAACACCTTACTCTGAGTCTCCAGACATCGTGTGAGAGAGAAGACACACTTCCTTCAGCTGACACAAAACTGTACCCAATGTACACGAACACCGAGTGCACGCGTAGGTCAGAAATCTGAAAGTCTATAAACACTCAGCAGTATAGATCAGGGGTGGTCTCTCTTCCTCTTTCTTGTTTGAAAAGTTTCAGTTTCATTTCTCCAGAAGCAGAACCACTCGAGCTTTTTTAAAGACACAGAAACATGAAAAATACCAATGCTCTCTCCTCTTCTATTCTCTATCCCTCTTCTCTCCTTTCCTCTCCTCCCCTCTATTCTCTTCTCCTTTCATCTCCTATATTTTCCTCTCCTTTCATCTCCTATATTTTCCTCTCCTTTGTGGCTGAATCACAACAATTCTGCATAGATGAGTGAACCAAAATTCTCTCACAGCGCTGTAACAGACTAATTGCAAGTTTTCGTAAACGCTTGATTGCAGTTGTTGCTGCTAAGGGTGACCCAACCAGTTATTAGGTTTAGGGGCAAACACTTTTTCACACAGGGCGATGTAGTTTTGGATTTTGTTTTCCTCTGAATAATAAAAACCTTCATTTAAAAACTGCATGCTGTGTTCACTTGTGTTATCTTTTACTTATATTTAAATCAGTTTGATGATCTGAAACATTAAAGTGTGACAAACATGCAAAACAATAAGAAATCAGGAAGGGGGCAAAAATCTTGATAACTAGCTAGCTAGCTAGCTCTAGGTGATATTCCCTTTATTCATACTCCCACAGCTCCATGTCCTGAACCCTGTGGCTGTAAGCTCGATTCTGTCCATCGGTGAAGATGTAGTGCTGTGTGCTGTGGTAGTCGTTGCGGCCGCAGACCAGCTCCATCAGCTCTCCATCGCTCTGAATGACGACACGGATGTTTTCCTCTTGAAACTGGCTGTAGTTGATCAGCAGGTGCTGAAAACATGCCAGCAGACCTTCCTTCATCTCACCGCTTCTCTCCAAATGCGTTTTAGTCTCCAGGAGCTTTTCCAGTTTCAGTAATTTGCCGAAGAAAACTCGGCGGTGAGGTTGGACAAAAAGGCTACGCTGGGGATGCTGGGTGGCGTAAGTCATCCGAAGCTCACCGCATACAATCCTCAGCTCCAGCTCACTCTGACACGATGGGTTAGACTCGATTTCGGCGCTTAAAACTCGCCTAGCTTGATTCATGCAGCTCTCCAGCTCGTCTCTGCAGCAGTGTCCGGCAAAGTGAGACTCGCTCAGGCACGAGGGAATGAGACGAGGCCCGACCGGAATCTTCTGATGGAGCTCTGGACCTTTCTGACCAGAACGCACCATATACAGAAGGACGGGGTTCCCAGCAGTAAAGCGAACCAGCTGACGATCACCTTCAAGTGTGAGAGAGACGTCACGGCGTTTAGAGATGGGAAACTTCTCCAGAGTCTGAATCGCAAAATCCAAACTGGCTTTCATGTTGGAATCCAAAAATCCCTCCTGGCGCAGTTTCACCCTCGCCAAGAGGAAAGTCTCCAAATCCAGACAGGACACTGTGAAGTTTTTTCTGAAAAACAGAAAACAAATAATTACCCAGTCTTTCTTTTCTACACCTTTTGCTTGTCTGTTTTTTCTTAATGATTCTGTGGTTAACAGCAAAAATAATTTTGATGATCTTGTTTGTGAACAATGACAAAAGGACTTGTCATTCTAATGGGAACGAGATGTTCATTGACACAAACACTTAATTTTGAGAGATGAACTAACGGTTTAGAGAAAAGCACAGGCTTTTTCAAGAAATCCAATGTGTTGTGTTGTTTGTACTGATTGTTTTGAGAAATGCACTTACTGGTTTTGCAAATATTAAGGATGATTAGAGAATTGCTCCAAAGCAACTGAGAAAAACTGTATTTATGTGTAACTGGGTGCAGTTGTGAGAATCTGCTGTTTCGGTTGGCTGTGCTGTTTATGTTTTGGCGGTGTGATGAGGGCTAATAATATTTAATGTAAACACTTTCAGCATGAAGGCGCTTCTTTTTCTGTCCCCTTAAACATAACACCTTTCATTTATCAGAAACAACAAGAATAAATATTGAGAGGAAGTAGGTTCCTCAAACAAGAAACTACAATAACCACTGTTCTTCAAACTGTTCTTCAGAGATTCCTTTAAGAGAGCAGTAGAGCGTGCTTCATATTTCAAAACGAAGCTAGACTTTTCCTCAAATGTTTCTCATAACATGAAAAACTATTTGTCATATAGCTTTATTGTGTGAATAAAGGTTAGTTACTGAGATGAAAATGATCGGATTTAACAGGGACCAGAAAGAAACCGTATCTTACATCTCGCTCATGATGGAGAAGGATGAAGTTTTGCCGACCAAAGAAGTACTTTTGAGTCCAAGATCTTTACCTCCTAATGAAGGAGACACGGACATGGTCATAATACAGAGCTGTCACTCCTAATCAGAGAACAGGAGAAAAACACACCGAGGGAATCATCTGGTACAGTCAGGATCAAAAAGTCTGTGTTAATAAACAAGCTCAGATTTTATTTCTATTACTAAATCAAATTTTGTGAATTACTAAATGAAGCCTGTCATGTAAAAATGAGCATTTTCAAAAGTGTTATGATCATTATATCATTTAACACTTGAAAATAGAGAGTTTGATAAATAGAACTAGAAAGCCGGAGGAACAATGGAAGAAAAGCCATTAAATAAAGATTTGAGAAAGAAAAAAAATTAGGACAGTAGTTTCAAATTATTCAAATTATATAATTTAATATAAACCTGCACTACTCTCAGAGCTGCTGTTATTGGCAATGAATCTATAAATAATAGTTACTGTCTCACCTGCGTTGTGTGGCGTCTCTCACTTTCTTTCCTCAGCATGCACTTTACACACACATTTATACACAAGTGCTCACGTGATTTTAATTCTCAGAATACCTGAGGCCATCAGGGAGTGTATGTTTATAATCGTCATTTTACCATTAGCTTTCCACACACACACACACACACACACACACACACACGAAAACACACAGACCTACTTATCTGGAAAAAATATTAGTTTAATGTTTTAAAAGTGATGTATTGGTGGGGGAGGTTTAATGGTGGAGTATTTTATTAAGGGTGGTTTAATGGTGGTGTAATGTATTGGGGATTTTATGATGGTGTAATGTATGGGGGGGGTTTGATGGTGGTGTAATGTATTAAAGGGTTTGATGGTGGTGTAATTATTGTGGGGTTTAATGCCGGTGTAATGTATTGGGGGGTTTGATGGTGGAGTAATTTATTGAGGTAGTTTGATGGTGGGTTAATATATTGGGGTTTGATGGTGGTGTAATGTATTGGGGGTTTAATATCGGAGTAATTTATTGAGTGTGGTTTGATGGTGGTGTAATGTATTGGGGTCTTATGATGGTGTAATGTACTGGGGTTTGATGGTGGTGTAATGTATGAAAGGGTTTGATGGTGGTGTAATTATTGTGGGGTTTGATGGCGGTGTAATGTATTGGGGTGTTTAATGGTGGAGTAATTTATTGATGGTGGTTTCATGGTGGTGTAATGTAATGGAAGCGGAAGCAAGTCAATCATAGTCGATTTATTTCAAACAAAACAGTTCAATAAGCAAAACACTCACTGCTGCCGAGGCGAGAAAACAAACAAGAATGTCCGCTCGAGACGAGCAATCCAAACCAAAACCTGGAGTCGAAACGAAAGTAAACGGCAGCGGCTAAGAGTAATCCATGGGAAAACGGAACCAGCGGGGAATGCTGGCGGTCGAGCAGCCACGGGTATCACCAGCATGACAATACAAGAACCAACAGCCTGTGACTCGAGAACGTGAGTCTATATAGTCTGAATCCTAACGAGTCACCGCTGTCGGTGATCGGGCAGGCACGGGATAATGAGGCACCGTGAGAGCTACTGAGGGGGGCGTGGCAGGGTGCATCTCTGACAGCGGCCGAGGAAGGCGTGGCAGGGTGCATCTCTGACAGCGGCCGAGGGGGGCGTGGCAGGGGAATCCCTGACACTGTGTTAATGAACAAGCTCAGATTTTATTTCTATTACTAAATCAAATTTCGTGAATTACTGATTGTAGGCTGTCATGTAAAACGAGCATTTTCAAATGTGTTATGATCATTACACCAGTCATCATTTGAAAATGGAGAGTTTGATAAATAGAACTGGAAAGCAGGAGGAACAGTGGAAGAAAAGCCATTAAATAGATTTGAGAAAGAAAAATTAGGACAGTAGTTTTAAACTAGCTAATGTTTGGCTGTTTATATTTAATTTAATATAAACCTGCACTACTCTCAGAGCTGCTGTTATTGGCAATGAATCTATAAATAATAGTTACTGTCTCACCTGCGTTGTGTGGCGTCTCTCACTTTCTTTCCTCAGCATGCACTTTACACACACATTTATACACAAGTGCTCACGTGATTTTAATTCTCAGAATACCTGAGGCCATCAGGAAGTGTATGTTTATAATCGTCATTTTACCATCAGCTTTCTACACACACACACACACACACACACACACACACACACACACACACACACACACCTACTTATCTGGAAAAAAAATTTTTTGACGGTGGAGTAATTTATTGAGGGAGGTTTGACGGTGGTGTAATGTTTTGGAGGGTTGATGGTGGTGTAATGTATTGGGGGTTTGATGGTGGTGTAATGTATTGGGGGTTTGATGGTGGTGTAATGTATTGGGGGGTCTGATGGCGATGTAATGTATTGGGCGTTTGATGGTGGTGTAATCTATTGAGGGTGGTTTGATGGTGCAGTAAGGTTTTGGGGGGGTTGATGGTGGTGTCATTTTTAGGGTTTGATGATGGAGTAATTTATTGAGGTGGTTTGATGGTGGTGTAAGGTTTTGGAGGGTTGATGGTGGTGTAATGTTTCGAGGATTTGATGGTGGATTAATTTTTGGGGTGGTTTAATGGTGGAGTAATTTATTGGGGTGGTTTGATGGTGGTGTCATTTATTGGGGTGGTTTGATGGTGGTGTAATGTTTTGGGGGTTAATGGTGGTGTAATGTATTGGGGTTTAATGGTGGTGTAATGTATTGGGGGTTAATGGTGGTGTAATGTATGGGGGTTAATGGTGGTGTAATACATTAGGGGTTTGATGTTGGTGTAATGTATTGGGGTTTGATGGTGGTGTAATGTATTAGGGTTTTGATGGCAGTGTAATGTATTGGGGTTTGATGGTGGTGTAATCTATTGAGGTGGTTTGATGGTGGAGTAATTTATTGAGGTGGTTTGATGGTGGAGTAAGGTTTTGGGGGTTGATGAAGGTGTAATGTTTTTGGGGGTTGATGGTGGTGGTGTAATGTATTGGGGTTGTTTGATGGTGGTGTAATTTACTAGGGTGGTTTGATGGTGGAGTAGTGTTTTGGGGTTAAGGGTGGTGTAATGTATTAGGGGTTTAATGGTGGTGTAATGCATTAGGGGTTTGATGGTGGTGTATTGTATTGGGGTTTGATGGTGGTGTAATGTATTGGGGTTTGATGGCGGTGTAATGTATTGGGGTTTGATAATGGTGTAATGTATTGGGGTTTAATGGTGGTGTAATGAATTAGAGGTTGATGGTGGTGTAATGTATTGGGGTTTGATGGTGGTGTAATGTATTAGGGGTTGGATGGTGGAGTGATTTATTGAGGGTGGTTTGATGGTGGAGTAAGGTTTTGAGGGTTGATGAAGGTGTAAGGTTTTGGGGATTTGATGGTGGAATATTTATTGAGGTGGTTTGATGGTGGTGTAATGCATTGGGGTTTGATGGTGGTGTAATTTATGGATGGTGGTTTGATGGTGGTGTAATGTATTGGGAGTTTGATGGTGGTGTAATTTATGGATGGTGGTTTGATGGTGGTGTAATGTGTTGGGAGTTTGGTGGTGGTGTAATGTATTGGGGATTTGATAGTGGAGTAATTTATTGGGGTGGTTTGATGGTGGTGTAATGTTTTGGGGGTTGATGGTGGTGTAATGTTTTGGGGTGGTTTGATGGTGGTGTAATGAATTAGAGGTTTGATTGTGGTGTAATGTATTAGTGGGTTTGATGGTGGTGTAAAGTATTGGGGTTTGATGGTGGTGTAATTTATGGATGGTGGTTTGATGGTGGTGTAATGTATTGGGGTTTGATGGTGGTGTAATTTATGGATGGTGGTTTGATGGTGGTGTAATGTATTGGGAGTTTGGTGGTGGTGTAATGTATTGGGGATTTGATGGTGGAGTAATTTATTGGGGTGGTTTGATGGTGGTGTAATGTATTTTGGGGGTTGACAGTGGTGTAATGTTTTGGGGTGGTTTGATGGTGGTGGTGTAATGAATTAGAGGTTTGATTGTGGTGTAATGTATTAGTGGGTTTGATGGTGGTGTAATGTATTGGGGGGGTTGATGGTGGTGTAGTGTATTGGGGTTGTTTGATGGTGGAGTAATGTATTGGGGGGTTTGATGGTGGTGTAATGTTTTGGGGGTTTTATGGTGGTGTAATGTATTGGGGTTGTTTGATGGTGGAGTAATATATTGGGGGTTTGATGGTGGAGTAATTTATTTGGGTGGTTTGATGGTGGAGCTGCATCACAACAACTCGCCTTCTTCCTCCCACAACTCTGTCTGCCCAATACACGTATAAACACACAGAGAGAGAAAGAGGTGAAAGTGTTATTTTTAGGAAATTGAGACATGGAACATTTGACAACGATATTAAAAGCAACCCAGTCAGCATTGTGTGGACCAAGACATAAAGTAGGGAAGGTGAGACCAAGGGCATGTCTCAATCATCTTCCTCAGGTGTGAATAAGAATATAATGTTAAGGGTGCAATACTGAGTTCAAGATCTTTACTTCCTCATGAAAGAAACAAGGACATTGCCATAGGACTAAGATGTCGCACATAATCATAGAACAGAAGGAAAACACAACGAATGAACAATTTGAGACGTCATCGTCTACAATACATTTCCAGATAATCAAATGTGTGTGGAGTATGTCATTCTAAATTACATGATTATTATGATATATTATTATTATACAGTCAACCCACGGAACACAGAACTTGCGGTTCTGAAAATTTGTGGGTTCTGATTTGGAACCTAACTGCAAGTTGCGGATTATCTTATAATTCGCGGGAATCCGCAGCGGAAACGAATGTTCAAGAACATCAGGAATAACATTTTAAATTATGTTTTCATTAAAAAATCAACCATTTTTTAAACACATTATTGTATTAAAGTGACATAATTTCTAGATAAATTCACTAAGGTACCATAGGGGCTGCGGATTTTCGGGACTCGTGGAGAGTCTTAGAACGTAACCCCTGCGAGTTCCACTGTATTATGATATCTTTGTTGTATCAGAAATACAATAATTCTCAGTCCACTAAAATCTCGCCCATAAAAAAACGTGATTGCTTTAGTAACAGTAAAGCAGCATGTGATTGGTTGGAGCCAGTGCGGTAAAGGTCATCGCCACGTGTCAGCTGATTACAATTGTTCAATTGGGTTTGCTTTTAATTTCCTGCCA
This sequence comes from Silurus meridionalis, assembly GCF_014805685.1. Lineage (NCBI taxonomy): Eukaryota > Metazoa > Chordata > Actinopteri > Siluriformes > Siluridae > Silurus > Silurus meridionalis. Next base: position 27,129,905 of record NC_060885.1, on the reverse strand, counting down.
CACGAGGGCGCTAAAATCATCATCATTATATCTAATACACTACACATGAAATTACAATCCCCTTTGTATCTCTTCTCCTCTTCTCCATCTTTTCTGTTGTGAAGAACCATGAGCTGTTTTTTTATTTGTTTTGTGATTAATGTTGCGGTACTACAAATGTACCTGTACTCGAAGGTCCGGAATTGTATCGTGTGAATTGAGACAGAGCTTTTGTTTTCACTTGTTCAGTTTGGTGTATGCAGCTCTGTTTTGTCAAAGTGTACGAATGCCTGCTGCACCCAATCACGCAAAACCTACGGCCTGGGATCTGTCATTTTACATGTCGGTCAGTCCGATTGCAAATGATGTGGTTAGATGGTAATGCAACCTGCCATTATCTCAGGAAGTTCACTGAAGTCTGGCTCACGGTTTTACCAGTCCACCAGTCTACTGAACCATCAGTCTATACATCTGCACTCTGTGTAACACACACACACACACACACACACACACACACACCTCATTGTAAAACACACTGAATGCTTCCACATTTATAACAACAGCTTGTTGGAGGGGACATGGCCATGTGAGGGAAATTGGACTACCTAAAACCCAGTGTTTCAGAACATTCTCCAACATTTACTGAAGTTTTTACCTCCTGTCCATCCAAATCTCATTAGCCAATGAGAGTAAAGTGCTCTTAATTCACTTCCTGTTACTATCCCATGTAAACTAATCCAGTCTGAATAGAGCTTCAGAGCAGAAGCTGATATTATTGTGTAATAGGGGGGTGTATGCATCTGGCAAAACAATCCAGTGGTGATGATTAGATCATTTAAATACAAACCAAAATAAATCTTACTTCTATTTATTTTGACTTATATTTGTGACATGGTTTATAATGCATTTAGTTTTTAAGTGTTTTAGTTTCCCCAACTCTTTCTGCATTCATGTTTTATTTGACATTATTCATATTAATTCATGTTACACAACAAATCATTATAAATTAGTCTACATTAAACACACACACACACATACACACACACACACACGTGTGTAGAATATATTAAATGCAGCAGGTATGCCGGGTGAAAATAAAAATAATACATAGACAGGAAATAATTGATAAATAATAAATATAAACTAGATTAAAATGTTTCACATTGAAGGACTTTATTTCATTGACATTTTATTTGAGATTCAGTTTAGAAACTGTTTCATGTCTTTACACATTTATGCGCACATTAACGCGCGCGAGAGCTGAGAACTGGATACGCTGTGTGCTCTCACACTTC
>NC_060885.1:27113631-27123631 GCF_014805685.1 Silurus meridionalis | reverse complement strand
TATATACAGTGAACCCCCCATAATTCTGGGAAAATTCGCAGATTCTCATTTGGAACCTAACTAACAGCAAATTATCTTAAAATTTGATTATCCTAAAATTAGAATCCGCAGCGGGACCGAATGTTCAGGAACGTTAGGAATAACTTTTAAACTATGTTTTTACTAACAAATTTCATAACATTTCACATCATTGTATTAAAGTGACATAATGTTTAGAGGAATTCACTGAGGTACCATAGGGGGTGCGTGGAAAATTTGCGGATTTTGGGAATCACTGTTTATACACTTATCAGGCATAACATGATGAGCACCTGCCTAATATTCTGTTGGTCCCCTTTTTGCTGCCAAAACAGATTCATTAAGCATTAACAGCATTAACTTCTACAGCAATTTGAGCTACAGGAGCTCGTCTGTTGGGTCGGATCACACGGGCCAGCCTTCACTCCCCACGTGCATCAGTGAGCCTCGGCCACCCATGACCCTGTCGCTGGTTCACCACTGTTCCTTCCTTGGACCACTTTTAATAGATACTGACCACTGCAGACTGGGAACATCCCTCAAGAGCTGCAATTTTGGAGATGCTCTGACCCAGTCGTCTAGTCATCACAATTTGGCCCTCTGATCAAATCCCTATTTAAAATTTTTTTTTTCTTGCTTTCTTATATATCCCACCCACTAAGCAATAATCAGTGTTATTCACATCACTGTTCTAAATGTCATACATCATATGTGCACGTGTGTTTGTGTGTGTAAGTCTAAGTGAATGTATATATATATATACATATGTTTGTGCTTGTGTGTGCGAATGTGTGTTTGTGTGTGTATGATGTAATGGTTACAAAATTATATTTAGGTCACATCATGGGAAGATGATGCTGATTCGGCTTGATGGAAAATTCACCCTAACAGATCAAGAACTGCTGTGTGTCTGTGTGTATGATGTAATGGTTAGATTATATTTAGGTCACATCATGGGATGATGATGCTGATTCAGCTTCATGGAAAATTCACCCTAACAGATCAAGAACTGCTGTGTTTGTGCGCATGCGTGACTGTGTGTGTGCGTATGTGTGTGAAAGAGAGAGAAAGAGGGGATTTACAAAGTCTGTACAGGGGCAAGAGTATTTTTAAAGGGTATTTTAATTGAGATAAATTAATGCTCTTTATGCTCCTATGTATATTTGCTAGCATACAGTACCCTAAAAAATCAAATTTTACTAAAACTGAACAGTGATAGATAAAACAACTTTGAAAACGGTGTATTTTAGCTTTAAACCCCATAAATTTGTTCTCAAAAAAACATTTATCTTGAATAAAACAAGCATATTTTCAAACTTTAGTACAGAAACAGATCCTTTTTTTAAAAAGTAGATTTTTTCCCACTACTAGAACTATTTCCATTTTCTTAAGATATTTTTTTAATTCATTACTCAACCAAAGATCAAAATATTATATAACCACTTTTCTTTTTTGCCACTTGTTATTATAAAAAAAATATTTTTCCCTTCACTTTATTACATAATAACCAACAGCAACCTAAAACTGTGTGTTTATCAGTTTTATCACAATTTATTTTTTTCTGTCTAGCTATTGTTCGATCCATCCATCCATCCATCCATCCATTCATCTACAGCATTAGTCTTCTGTTTCCTTTAGCAAAAAATCTTACAAATTCATCCATGTCTAAAGTATTTGTTTTGTCTTTTATAAAACATGGTGTAATGATAGGGGGTTATGTTTCTTGACAGTGTGGGGAAGGAAATTTTGAACAACATGATGTTGAAGACACCATTTGCCAGGTCTCCAGCCATGGCCGTGTGCGCTACCAGGAAGGATTAAATGAGCAGCATACATTGCCGAACGCTTTGGGTAATTAGTTAATTTTGGCTTGGATGGTGCAACGTTATTGAAATCACTAACGGCCTGAACTGGGGCTAAAACAGCCAGGTGTGCTTTGGGGCACTTGTTGAAGACTAAGGATGAGCAGTGCTTGTGGAGGGTAAACTGAAATTAACCATAGCCTCTGATGTGCTAGCAGCAGCATCGCTATAGATACATGCAGCACTAGGCTCACTTATTAGCCTAAAAAACATAGTTGTAAAGGCAGTCGAATAAATTGTAATGCGATTTAATGTCGGGTAAATAAGAATTCGTAGGAGTAGTGCAGACTGATCATTGTTCACTGGCTATAGGCTGCCACCTAATAAGAAGTTAGAAATCATGTTGGTATTTTTTGGGTTATTTTTTACCCAAACTTTGATTTGGGTGGGCAAGACGCAAATTAGCTTGGGCTACGTTCACCCCTTCCCACTGCTGCCGCCAGCCCTGTTTTCCGCCAATCTTGAGGAGTTCCCAGAGGTTTTGAGTGTTTGCTGCTTTTTCTTCACTTTCCAATTCAACTCACCTCACAACATCTCAAATGGATTCAGATTGTAAAACAAACAATGGTCTAAGTGCACACATGAAGGCATGGCATGTCACTGCAGAATGTTGTGGTGGCCATGCTGGTTAAGTGAGCCCTCGATTTTTATAACATCACCAACAGTGTCACCAGTAGTGGACCCCCACACCATCACACCTCCTCCTCCTGTTCACCCTCTGTATCTCTAACAAGACACGGCACTTAGAACAAAACATTTTAAATTTTGACTCCTTAGTCTGCTACAGATACAATGTCCATTCCTTGAGTTTCTTTGCCCAAGCAAGTCTTTTCTGCTTGTTGTTTTTCTGAAGTAATGTTTATTTTGCTGCAATACAACGATAAAGGCCTGACTCACGCAGTCTCCTCTAAACAGTGGATGTTGAAATATGTCTGCCCCTTAAACTCTGAGAAGCATTTATGTAAATCTGCAGTTTTCGAGACTGGTGATTCTAATAAAATTATCCTCTGCAGCAGAGGTAGCTCTTATTCTTCCTTTGCTGTGATGGTCCTCATAAAAGTCAGTTTCATCTTACCGTCTTTTGCGACTGCACTTGGGGATACATTTAAAATTCTTTAACTTTTTTAGATTGACTGACCTTCATTTCTTAAACTAATGATGGATCTTTACTTAACTGAGTGTTTCTTGTTATAATAAACCCTAGATTTGTACTCTAGTTGGTGAACACTTATTGTAAGAAGAAGGAGGATCATAGGCTGACATATAAGAGTGGAGGAAGGTGCACACAGGTGGATTATGTTCTATGTAGGAGATGCAGATTGGATACTGTAAGGTGTTGGTAGGGGACAGTGTAGCTAGACAGCATCAGATAGTGGTCTGTAGGATGGTTTTGTAGGTGAAGAAGAAGAGACAGACAGGGGCTCGGTGGTGGTGAGGAGGTGCTAGATGATTGAAGTGTATGATTGGGTAACTACTGCAGAAGTGATCAAGGAGGCCTTTAGAAAGGTACTTGGTGAGACATCTTGAAATAGAAAGAAAGAGAAGAGACGTGGTGCTGGAATAAGGAAGTACGGGTGAGCATAAGGAGAAAGAGGTTGGCAAAACAGAATTGGGAATGACAGAGTGATGTAAAAAGTAGGCAGGAGTACAAGGAGATGCGGCAGCAGGTAAAGAGGGATGTGGTTAACGCAAAGAAAAAGGCATATGAAAAGCTGTATGAGAAGTTGGACACTAAGAAGGGAGAAAAGGATTTATACCGATTGGCCAGGCAGAGAGACCGAGTTGGGAAGGATATGCTGCAAGTTAAAGTAATAAAGGGATGGAGATTGAAATGTGTTGATTAGTGAGGAGAGTGTGTTGAGAAGATGGAGGTATTTTTTTAGCATCTGATGAATGAGAGAGAATGAAATGAGAGAGAGAGAAGGTTGGATGGTGTGGAGATGGTGAAGCAGGAAGTGAATAGGATTAGTAAGGAGGAAGTGAGAGCGGCGATTAAGAGGATGAAGAGTGGAAAGTCAGTTGGACCAGATGACATACCGGTAGAAGCATAGAGATGTTTAGGAGAGATGGCAGTGGAGTTTTTAAAAATATTGTTTAACAGGATTTTGGAAGGTGAGAAGATGCCTGAGGAATGGAGAAGGAGTGTGCTGGTACCGATCTTTAAGAATAAGGGAGATGTGCAGACCTGCAGTAACTACAGGGGACTTAAGTTTATGATAACTTCACACTATGAAGTTATAGGAAAGAGTAGTGGAAGCTAGGCTGAGAGAAGAGGTGACCATCTGTGAACAACAGTATGGTTTTATGCCGAGGAAGAGCATCACAGATGTATTATTTGCTTTGAGAATGTTGATGGAGAAGTATAGAGAAGGTCAGAAGGAGTTGCATTGTGTGTTTGTAGATTTAGAGAAAGCGTTTGGCAGGGTGCCGAGAGAGGAGTTGTGGTATTGTATGAGAAAGTCAGGTGTGTCAGAGAAGTATGTGAGGGTGGTGCAGGACATGTATGAGGACAGTGTAAGCATTAAAGTGTGCAGTAGGAACAGCAGACTGGTTCAAGGTGGAGGTTGGACTGCATCAAGGATTGGTTCTGAGCCCTTTTCTGTTTGCAGTGGTAATGGACAGGTTGACGGACGAGGTCAGACAGAAGTCTCCATGGACTATGATGTTTGTGGATGATATTGTAATTTGTGGTGAGAGTAGGGCGCAGGTTGAGAAGAGCCTGGGGAGGTGGAGGTATGTGCTGAAGAGAAGGGGAATGAAAGTCAGTAGGAGTAAGACAGAGTACATGTGTGTGTGAATGAGAGGGAGGGCAGTGGAGTGGTGTGGTTGCAGGGAAAAGAGGTGGAGGAGTTTAGGTACCTGGGGTCAACAGTGCAAAGTAATGGAGAGTGTGTTAGGGAAGTAAAGAAAAGAGTGCAGGCAGGGTGGAGTGGGTGGAGAAGAGTGGCAGGAATGATTTGTGATAGAAGAGTGTCTGCAAGAGTGAAAGGGAACGTTTATAGGACTGTGGTGAGACCTGCAATGTTGTATGGTTTAGAGTCAGTGGCATTGAGTAAAATACAGGAGGTGGAGCTGGAGGTAGCAGAGCTGAAGATGTTGAGGTTTTCATTGGGAGTGACGACGATGGAAAGGATTAGAAATTAGTTTATTAGAGGGACAGCGCATGTAGGATGTTTTTGAGACAAGGTGAGTTTGGACATGTGTAGAGGTGGAACATGGGGTGTATCGGTGCTGAGGATGGAGCCACCAGGAAGGAGGAAAAGAGGAAGACCAAGGAGGAGATTTATGGATGTGGTGAGGGAAGACATGCAGGTAGTTGGCTTGAAAGAGTCAGATGTGGTGGACAGGGGGGATTGAGACAGATGATCCGCTGTGGCGACCACTAATGGAAGAAGACGAAAGAAGAATAGGAAGAAGACAACTGTAGTTGTAGTAGCACTAATAGGGCTATTGCCTTTGTACTTACCCTTTCCTCTGCACAAGACAACTGATAGTCCAAAACACATTAAGAAGGCAAGAAATGTCAAAAATGAACTCTTGATAAGACACACCTGTGACCTAAAACTCATTCCAGGTGACTACCTCATTAATCTGGTGAGAGATTCCCATAAGTTTGCTAAACTGGCATCAAAGTGACATGGAGCCACTTTAGACAATCTATAATGTTACAAATATGATTTTTTTTAGTATTAATAAACAATGTTAAAAATAAAGAAAAAACAATGTAGGAATGGTACTGTACACACACACACACACACACACACATACATACAGACAGACAGACAAACATTGCCACTGTCACCACTTTGTGTTGCTTTGTTCGTTGTTCGTTTCCTGTTAACACTGATAATCAGATGTTAAGCTAAGTGTGAGAAAGAGAGTGAGAGAGAGAGAGAGAGAGAGAGAGAGAGAGAGAAGTGCAAGAGGGGGGTTCTTATCAGTTACAGTAATAAATATGAACTGCTCTGCACTGGATGGAGCAAAAGTGGGGGGTACAATACTTTGTATAGAGCAACAGCTGGGCATCAGATAGTAATTGTGTGTGTGTGTGTGTGTGTGTGTGTGTGTGTGTGTGTGTGTGTGTGTGTGTGTGTTTTGCAGGTTGACCTGGAGCCTGAGGGGAAGATATATATCCAGATCACTCTAAATGGGTCATTTACTGAGGGTAAGGATCATGACTGAGAGAGAGACAAACACACACACACACACACACACACACACACACACAAACATTTACAGAGTCAAATTATGTTACACTACTAGAGCATTCATGCATGTCTTTTGTAGAAGAAAAACTTCTTCTCGTTTTTGTGTGTGTGTGTGTGTGTGTGTGTGTGTGTGTTTTCTCATACAGTAAAGACTCCTTTAATACATGCAAACACACACAGCCCCACATTTCCTCTAAACCCTGTGGTTAACTCTGCTGGCCTAAACATTAATGAAACAACATTGTGGTCTCAATCTCTCACTCTCTACTTCTTTTTTGTTCTGTCTCTTTCTCTCTCTCTCTCTGTCGTTCAGCAGTCTTTTATCTTTCTTGTTTCTCTTTATCATTTTATTGCTGTCTTTTCTTGTAAGTACATTTGCACTTCTCACCAGCAGCTGGAACCAGAGTCTCATGATCAAAATTCCAACGTTAACCATTTTAGAACACCAAGAACATCGCTCTGTGTGTGTTTGTGTGTGTGTGTGTGTGTGTGTGTGTGTGTGTGTGTGTGTGTGTGTGTTGGCAGCTTTAGGTTAGAACTTTGTGTCATACACAAGTGCAGGTACATCAGGCGTTCCACAAGTTAACAAAAAGCACAATTGAAATTGGACAAGTGATTGGTCGTTCGTGAATTATTTATTAATTTTGAATGTGATTTAGAAAAACGAATCATCTCAAAGAGAAATTAGTTTATTTTGTACATGAGCAAAGCATTGCAAAATCTCCATAGGTTAGTTACAGGAAACAGAATTGAGCAGTTTACATTGCAACTCTTCTAGTCCGAGTTGTTTGTTCTGTTACCACATGACTCCTATAAAGGCTATGCAGTGCTTTACACAGGAAACAGAATTGAGTAGTTCATCTCATGAGTTCTCCGGTCAGAATCGTTCATTCTTTTGAACAAAAAAATGAACGAAATCGCAAAAATGATCAGATTTTCCTATCACTAAATCAGACTTTGAGGTAATTGTAGCTTCAGCAGAGAGAGACAGTGGTTATCTGAGCATTCATTCTGAAATTTTGTAGGAAGGGAGAGATTTAGCCTAATGGTGGAGTTCAACCTCACAAGAATGCTATTCCCCCAAATACATTCATGTGGAAATCATGCAACATGTAACACTAAGTACAATCAATATACAAATACTAAATAAACACTGGGCACTAGTAAGTGTTAATCAGTCGATGTTTGAATAAATCTAAGTCGTTGCCTCTAAAAACTGTATCAGTTTTAATCTTCATTATTGTATTCTGTTTTTTTTTTTTGTTTTTTTCAGTTTCAGGTTTGTAAACAGTTTTATTTTCATTTTTATTTTGCAAAAATCCTCGGTTCCTGTTAATTTTTTTGTTTTAGGATTGTTTTTTGTATTTCATATCTACTATTTGGGAAAAGCTTTCATGTTTGTAAATGTGTATTTGACAAGATACAATAACTATATTACAAAAAAATATTGGGACACCTGACTTTTAACAGCTATCTGTGGTTTATAACAAACCGTTTGAGCTACACGATTGTATAGGATGTTTTGGATGCTGTATCATGAAAGTTAAACTAGAAGCCCCAAGCCTGTTCCAGCATGGCAATGTCCCTGTGCACAAAGCCGCACCCATGAAGATATGCTTTACATGGTTTGGAGTGGAAGATCTGCTATAAAGCTCTGATCAACATTCAGATTTGTGGCATTTAGCAGACGCTTTTATTCAGAGCGATGTACCAGTTGGCTTTGAGTCTCTATCAATAAATAAATCAACACTGGTTAACGAGTGTGCAGACTCAGGATACCATCAGCCTTATAGCACACATTTAGACAACATAAAGACGTACATCATACAGGAAGAAGTTTGCTAGTTTAAGTATTTCAGGAAGCGGTAGGTCTTCACCCATCGTTTGAAGATGTGGCAGTTACTCAGCTGTTCAGACATTTAGGGGAAGTTCATTCCATCACCTCGGTGCCAGAACAGAGAAGTCTTGATGTATACTTAACTCTTACTCTGAGAGAAAGTGGGACCAGTTGGGCAGTTCTAGAAGATCTGAGGCAGCATGGTGCAGTGAGGAGTGATGAGAGATTTGCAGTAAGAAGGTGCCGGTCTATCTTTGGCTTTGTAGGCAAGCATCAGTGTTTAGAATCTGATGCGAGTGGGAGAACTTGGGCAGATTGAACACAAGTCGCACAGCTGCATTTTGGATCACTTGCAGAGGACAAATAGTGTTCAGAGACTGAACAAGCACCTGAGCAGCCTGTGTGGATAAAAACGGCCAAATACTTTTGATGACGTAGAGAGGAAACCAACAAGATCGTGTCACATTAGCAACATGTAAGGAAGAGGACAGTTGGTTGTCAATGGTCACCCGAAGTTTGGGTGCAGTGACTGAAGGTGAGAGTCGTGTACCCTTCAACCGAATGCTTATTGCTCCCCATACCTCCTCAGTCCACCAACATTGGTACTTGACTTTACTGTGTCTGAATGAATATCCACAAATCTCCACAAGCACACTCCAACAGCTAGTAGAACATCTTTCCAGACGAGTGGAGCTTATTATAACAGCAAACGGGGACTAAATGTTTGATGATATGTTACCAATCTTATAGGCAGGTGTCCACAAATTTTCGACCATTCAATGTAAATGTTCAAAAGATTTTTGATCTCACAAATCCTTTTGAAACATGTACCACGTTATACTTAGTATGTTATGGATATGGCTCCAAAAATCTGTTCAAGACAAAATTGTTTGCATTTGAAAGTGGAATTTATAGCTGCAGTTTACTTTTTTCACCTAACTGTAAATAAAATAAAGCAACTCACTACCATGTACTAATTGTGTGTTCTGTGACTGAATCTGAAAGTGTTCTATACAGTACACTGTTTTATCATTTGATCAAGCTGCATTTCGTTCCTTTGATTTTGGTTGTATTTACTAGAAAGATTGTGTTTTCACAATGTTTGCAAACAACATTTTTCAGGAACCGGGTACTGGATAAGTTCCTGGTCTCATAACCATTTTTAGCTTTTATTGCAATGTAACTTTTTACAATCTTCTTTTATTTATTGCCTTATGTAAGTTCTCTAGAAAGTAAAGGGTCATAGAAGGTTATGATGGTGTTTCACTCTAGAAATAGTTTTGAGGTAGTTTCTGTTTTGTGAATACATTTAAACACCTTTCTGGGTTCCAAAAACAGTTTCTGTAATAGACATTCAATTTAGGTATCTGGGTTCTTGGGTGGAAAACCTGTGCTGTTCACCCCTAGTAAAACTTCTTTGTGGAAACTTACAAAAATGTGTTTTATGTGGAGCCTGTAATACGGAGCTAAGAATATGTCATTATCCAAAGAACCCCTAAGGAACCATTTTTCTCAGCATGTATTCTTGTGGAGGGTTTTTTTAAATTGTTTTTCTAGACTTGTGTCTCCTAAACTTCGAGTTATTTTGGTGAATGTAAACCCGTGGATTTAAGCCTCACCCATAGCCCTTGTGGGTGTGGATTGAATATTTAGACCAAGTGTGAAAACCACCTTCATCTATGTCACTTTCCACATTTTTAGTTCATCCATAGCTCAATTCTCTGTCTCTCTCTCTCTCTCTCTCTCTCTCTCTCTCTCTCTCTCTCTCTCTCTCTCTCTCTCTCTCTCTCTCTCTGTCTGTCTCTGTGTCTCTGTCTGTCTGTCAGTTTCTGAGGAACCAGCTCCTCCTCCTCCTGCGTTTAAGGAGTTCAGTCGGAAGCGTCAGCGTGCAGTGAGACGGAGAGTCCATCAGGTCAATGGACACAAGTTCATGTCCACTTTCCTGAAGCAGCCTACGTTCTGTTTTCACTGCAAGGAGTTTATATGGTACAATACACACACCTATACACTCAGACACATTCCTACATTCTTCTATACACACTCCTACACACTCATGCACTCTTATATACACTAAT
>NC_060885.1:27071131-27108631 GCF_014805685.1 Silurus meridionalis | reverse complement strand
GGTTGTTTGACAAAACGTCTGGGTATAGTGTAGTGAGCAATGTGTAATTCTAAACACAACCGCAAGAATCTATTTAAGCAACCATCACCCACACCCAAATTCATAGTGTGTGTGTGTGTGTGTGTGTGTGTGTGTGTGTGTGTGTGTGTGTGTGTGAGCTAAGTGCCATGATCATTTGTCAAACCCCAGGATGTTAATTTGTTTTAAATGTTTTTGTGTCTTATCATCAGGCTGTTTGTCCGAGCCTTTAAGCAATGTCACACAACACACACACAACCCTCATAATACTGATTCACACACACATTGCATGTAGGTATATACAGAGTCACAAATTTTGCTTATATATAATAATACTGATAACAATTTGGGACGGTGTGTGTGTGTGTGTGTGTGTGTGTGTGTGTGTGTGTGTGTGTGTGTGTGTGTGTGTGTGTGTGTGTGTCTTTTGTTGTTCATATCAGCATTTTTAGCTGGTGGAAGTTGCTGATTCATCTCGGCTCTCACGAACAATCAGGAAATAAAGTTTACTATTTCATTATCACAAAGAAAAATGAAAACCACACGGAAAGTTTATTTTTCAATATAAAAAAAAAAAACAAACCAAAAAAAACAAGAATCATGAGAGCTATCAGTTTAATAAGCACGTATAATACCAAAGTATAGGACACACACAAATAACACATGCAAAATCATAAAAACTGTTCAAAACAGTCAAGATTTCTTGATTCAAGTTTTCTTAAAAAGTGTAAATCTCTGAATTGAATCTCATTATATATAAATTTAATCATAAATGTATTTGGCAGGTGCAATTATTCAGAGCGACTTATATGGTCATTTTTTCAAGTGAGCAGCTGAGGGTTGAGGGCCTTGCTTAAGGGCCCACCAGTGGCAGCTTTCGATCAGAAGTCAAACATCCTAACCCTCAATATTGTGCTGAATATGAACTTTTTAGAGAGTCTTAAAAGATCTCACCTGAATATTAGAGCAAAACTAAAACAAAAATGACATAATTAAACATTTAAATATCACAGATTTCCAATCACTTTAGACACCATCGCATAAATAATAATAATAATAATAATAATAATAATAGGCAGAAGAAGACGACAGTTGGTGTGCACAAAAAGAGTTAGAAATGGATCAATGAAGTTTATTCAGTGGACTTCTAGCTGGTGTCTTACACAGGAAGTGATGTCACTGTATCCCATCCACAGCTCCTGATGAAGAATCCGACTCGGCGTCTGGGCTGCGTGACTTCGAGCGGCGGAGAAAACGCTGTTATGGCACACGCCTTCTTCAACACCATCGACTGGGAAAAACTGAACCGGCGAGAAATGGAGCCTCCATTCAAACCACAAATCGTGAGTCATGGTTATAATCAGGCCGGTTATCGTTGATCACATTTTCATTTTCAGTAAACGTAACTCAAACGATGTGCTTTGCCCTAAATGCAGACTGTTTTCTACAAAAACACTACAAATAGTCTAATAGTAAAAAAATTAATAAAGAGGTTCACCTTGAGTTGTCCTCTTATACCACACCAACTTACCAACTTTATTTATTAATAAACAAAACCTTAATACTTTTTTAGACATTTATGGCTACATTTCATGCTGTGGAACCTCCATGAGAAGAATTTTGTACCTGGTTTCGCTTCTGTTATAGCAGCTGTAAATATCCATTTCCTCACCATCCATTATTTATTTTCTCTCTCACGCTCTCTGTCTCCCACGCTCGCTCTCTCTAATGTTTCGTTGTCTCTCTTCCTGTCTCTGTCACTGTCTATCTCTCTATGTCTGTCTGTCTCACTCTCCCTCTCTCTCTCTGCCTCTCACTCCCTGTCTGTATGTCTTTCTCTCTTTCTTTGTCTCTCTCTTTCGCTGTTTGTCTCTTTATATCTGTGTGTCGCTTTATATCTGAACCTTTGAACAGAAAGCCGGTGAGGACGTGAACAATTTCGACCCAGACTTCACAAATGAAGATGCAGTTCTCACTCCCTTCGAGGAATCCTTGATCCCACAAATTAACCAGGACGAGTTCAGCAATTTTTCCTTTACCTCAGAGGAAATGCTGGAGTACTGCGATTTGTAAAAACAAAACTAAAAACAGAGCAATGTCGCAGGAGGAAGGTGAACTCGTCTCAGCGGTCGCTTTGAGATTTGACATTGTGTGTTTTTTAAAATAAACAAGAACTCCTTTCAGAATTTTTAAAAAGCTTCGATGGAAGATGTCAAGAGTCAACTATACCTGTTTACAAAATCGCCACATACTTTGATAATGAGAATACGTGGGACTCATCAGGGATGTGATTCATCAAATACATTCGATATTTATAAAAATGAAAGACATAAACCAGCTACTGCTCTTGGATTTGAAGCGCATCAAAAACTCTGACTTTTTCTTTTATTGACTGTAACTGGAAACTTGCAAAAAATGATTGCGTTAATGTTTTACACAACAAATGATGGCACCATAGCGCTTAAAATGTGACCTTATGTGGAGCAAATACAAAGTATTCAGACTCTTATCAAAGTATAGTGAAGACTATCCTGACTGTTGCTTTTATACTAAACTCAAGAGGTGAGATTAGTTGTTTTTTTATTTTGTTTTTTTATTTTTTTAAAGGAATACAATTTTGTCAGTGAAAATAGTTTGTATTATGAGCATTTAATTGTATCTATAGTTAGCTTTAGGTTTTATTACTGGAGTGTATATACGATGGAAAAACCTCCTGGGATCAATATTCCAGTGCAAAAAAAAGGAAATAAAAAAAGAACTGTCACAGTATTGCATTTAAGGAGCTCGTTATCAGATTTATAATATAATAGTGGGGGCAGAGCTAAAGTTGTTGTTTATGAACCAGCTTTTTTTTTTTTTTTTTTTTTTTTTACATCTTTGGCTTAGTGTGCATGCTTATCAAGCAGATTTAGTAGTTTTTATTTACACAACATTAATAAATACATATAATGTTTAGCTATATTTAGCTAGTAATGTTAGCTAGTTTTAATTAAACTAACCATTAGTAGCTATGGAACACTAGCTAGGTAGTTATTTAACATTAGTGCAGGCTACTTTAGCTAATCTCGCTAAATTATTGCACTGTGTATCTGAGTGGAGCTGAGAGAGGGTTATGGAATTACAGGGTGTCTCTTCAGCACTTTCTCAGTCGCATCTAGAGTCTGTGACCTTCACAACCTGTCGCGCGTTATTAAACAGTTTAATGATAAACTAGCCGTCTGGTCTAGTGCTAGTCTGGGTTTTATTGAAGATTTTTATTTAACTTCAGACGATAAATCTTTTATCACGTCTCCATTGTGAATCGGTTATTGAAAGGGTGTCGGCCTGCACTCTGAGTGCCTTCTCCTCTCAGCAGTGGCAGTGTTATTGAAAAGCCTCCAGCTCCCTTCTTTATTCACTCTGGATGGCGATGAACGCTGCAACCTCGTGACCTCTCGCTTCAGAAAATTATGGCAGGGCTGCGTCCAAAATCACAACGGTAGCACACTGAGGGTGGAGGGGTTTTCAGGGGGTAATTAGGATTTCTTATTACAGTATACAAGACAGTAAAAGTAGTAACAGAGGGGTAAAAGGGGCCACATATCAGGAAGATAAAAAAAAAATTCAGTGAACAGTGAGATTTATGTCCAAGAAGGAAAGTGTGTGTGTGTGTGTGTGTGTGTGTGTGTGTGTGTGTGTGTGTGTGTGTGTGTGTGTGTGTGTTAGTAAGGTCAATGCTCAGGGTTTTTTGTTGGTTTCCTTTAATCCTTTCAGCTTTAAAATATTTTCTTGTAACCTGTTTGTCATTGTGTGTGTATATATTTGTTACCATAGTGTTGCGTGCTTTGTTTATGTTCACGCCAACTGGAAGCACTTTGTGTGAAGTCTTTGAGCCTTTTAAAATGTATTTTTCTTTTTTTTTTTTTAAGTATTTGAGTAAACATCGTAAATAAAAGGATATAAATAAGCTGTGTGTGTGTGTGTGTGTGTGTGTGTGTGTGTGTTTTCCCCTGACTATGCTGCAAAACCAAAAACACACCTTAAAGTGACTGAAATCCATAGCAGAGGAAATTATCTCACTAAAGCAGAGAAAAATGAAATCCAAATGAGTGACTCGAATGATTTCTCTGCATGTGCAGCTGAAGTTCTTCAGTTTCCCCCTTAATTTCTGACACAATTAGTAAATTAAGCAAACTGTAATTGAGTCCAATCTACTGTGTGATGTGCAAAAAAAAGTTAATTTAAAAAGTATATATATTTATATAATTTTACACTATCATTCTAAGATGTCCTATAAAATTGTGTGGTTCGAACTTTGCGCTAACAGTTTGAAGAAGAACCAGAGAACCGGCGGGAAAACGTGAAAACGCCAGACTGAGGTAAATGTTCCTTGTATTATATTTCCTCTAAGCATTTAAACATTTTACCCTCGATTAAGAACAACTCAAAGCTAATCAATAGTTGCAATATTTTGTTGAAGAAAAGATCAAATATTCTGATTTATGCAATGTTTTGCTTTTAAGTGCATCAGTACGTGTGTATATTCTATTTATATCTCACCGGACTTTAATAATTCTCTCTCAGGCCTGCATATCATGTTACTGTGTTTGATAGGGTGGTGAATGTAAAATATCTTTTTTTTATGTAATTAGGCTAATGCACCTCGGCATCGCTTTTCCTCCCTTTACGATGTTGGATAGGAAGTAATGACATTTTGTGGTTCTCGAATTCTATGCTTTGGTGCTTAGCCTGAGCTCCACTGGGGTACGAGCGTCTCCTTCTAATGGCTGTGTCTGATTCATCGCCTTGATAAATGATGAGGCACAGTAATTGAATAGTGCTTCTTTTTTTCCCCCATCTCTCTGTTACAACATTTCAGACCAGGGGCACTGTAGAGAAATATCTGGAGAAGCAGATAACGACAGGTTATTTCAACCAATCAGCATGCTCGGACCGGATCCAATCGGCTCGCCTCGAAGCATGCAACTCTTTTACTCCCAAGTGGTAGACTTATCGATCGTTTTAATTTGTTAAATGAAATCCTTCACATCATTGTGATTAGGCTTCCATTCTCCCTGTTCACTTGTTTAATCAGTTCTCAGTAGTCTTTGATTAGCTACCACCGTTAATGTTCCTGTTACGCTGAAACAAAAGCCCCATGAATGTAAATAAATCATATTTGATTTATCTGATGCTTATGTGCATCTACAAATACAGTAATGACAGAACCATCTTCTCACCCGGTGTCGTTTGCGAACATCACATCACAAGTATGCAACTCTCATGCAATATGCTATATGGTGCAAATTTGATTGGTGTATTTGCAACCCATACTCATCATACCACATCACACCCATTCATGTAGTGAAGAACGTCTAAAGTTACCCTGTTTTCCTCAGTGTATTATAAAACACTGACACTGAAAACTCCTGTGGGTGTTAAATAAACATCTTAGATTATGTGCTTTTGTTCAAATAAAAATAGATCTAAAAAGTAATAATTACACTGCATAGATTAGATTGTGCATTTGCTTGACATGTAGGTTTTTTAAAGTCAGAATTATACAGAAGTGCATTGCATTCACAAAGAAATAAAAATTCACAGAAAGGACCTCAGAATTATGACTTAATATCTCCATGGTTGTACAATGAGGTGCTTCAGTGCAAAAAATGTCGTAACGTCAGATCCGGTGTTATGCACAAAAACGCTCCCCTGCCATAGACTGCCCTAACTTATCTCATAATTATGAGATAGTAAGTCATAATTATAAGATAGTAAGTCATAATTATGAGATCCTGATTCTCATAATTATGAGAAGTCATAATTATGAGATAGTAAGTCATAATTATGAGATCCTTTTTGTGATTTCTTTTCTCTTTGGGAATGCAATGCGCTTCCGTAATTTTAACAATGCAGTAAAATAGAGTTCAAAAATACAGGTCTAAGTTTTTTTTTTCAGACAATTAGATGTTTGCAGTGGTGGGCCATCAGGGTTAGCAAGGCTTTCTCTGCTGGTCTAAACTCGATCAGAACCACTGACTTACGTTTTAATATATTTTGGTAAGTGAATATGTATTAAATTATTCCTAATTGTTTAATCTCTTCATAGTGTTGCTTTTGGGTGCACTGCTACAAGGAGTGTATGTTTACGTTGGCGTTTCTCTCCAGTCAGGTTAGGGTTAGGGTCAGCCATGACATCATGTATCCAGGGTCAAAATCTGCTGTAAGGCCTTCAAAAATGAACTCTGCGGCCACTCCGAGGCTATCTAGCAAGCGTTCAATAACGTCTGGATTTTCACGTCCTTTAGTGTGACCATCCGATCACTCAGAGCATGCAAACTGCATCTGTAGCAAACTGCACAAGCTCCAATATTTTCATGTGGATTTAAATTGACTGCCTGTGACCCTGTAGCAGGTTCACCACTGTTTCTTTCTTGGACCACTTTTGATAGATACTGACCACTGCAGACCGGGAACATCCCTCAAGGGCGGTGCAGCTGTGACTGGAGTAAATAGAGAATTTTTTAAATTGTGTTCATTATATTTCTTGCTTTATGGCATTCATTCTCACTTGTATGAGATTCCTGTCTGGGATGCAGTGCTCTGTTATAGTGTGTTTATAATATTAATAGGTTCTATAGCCGTGACGTCATAATGATGGTATTAAGAGATGGAATAATTCAGGTAGCACACACACTGTAGGGGTGAAATGCACTGTCGTGCACTGAATGTCTGTAAAATCCGGATCATTCATGAATATGCGGGTTGAGGTGAATCCGAACGCGGTGATACCACTGTGCTATTTTAAGGAAAGGGGGCGTGTCTTAAGGATGCAGGTGGCGTCAACATCCAAGGAGGCGTGTCTATTAATTTCTTCATCGTTCTCTCCGGTGACTATTTTTGTTTAATTATTTATTTTATTTATTTTACACTGGAGTGGTTTCATGCGGCAGGAGGCTGCAGTGAGGGACGCGTGGAGACCCGATGATGATGATGATGATTATGATGATGATGATAATATTCGACTAGTTTCCATCGTAAAAAAAATTCGGCGCTCGTGCGTTGACCGCTGCCTCGTGACGACACCGACGGGCGCGCTCCCGCGATTCCATAGAGAGATAGATAGAGACGGAGCGCGCGCTCGCGCGGGGTTTAGTTGACTGTGCAAGCGTCAGGTTGTTGGTCTGAAAGTTCAGCGTTTCAACACGACGCGGATTCTCACTCGGTTTTCATTATTGCTATGTAAATTTTATTTTATTTTATTAATGTTGATTTTTCCTCGCATTTTTAACCCCGTCATCTTTTAATAAGGACCACCGAGTTTGCTTCCTAACCTGCTTTAGCCGGTGATCACTCTACATAATGACTTCAGGAGCCACATCCGAAAAGAAAAGGTAAAAAATATATATATTTCACTTGTAGTTACAGTGTTACAGCACTGACAATTATAATCTTTCTCATCCACTGAACATTTTTACTGGAAAGTGTCGCGTTTTCTGAGGTAAGTAGAACACGAGGCCTAATCCCTATAATGTGGGACTTGTATTAATAGTGCACTAGGTAGGGCGCAAAGCAGCGGTATTTCTATGTGTAGTGTAGTGAGCTTATGTAGAGAGTGGGGCGCAATTTAAGGTTCTGCCGATCAATGTTCATGTTTTTAAAAGATATCTCAATATCATCAGTTTTAGATTAGCCTTTGGGTATATATTTGTAAAACAAGTGTGTGTGTGTGTGTGTGTGTGTGTGTGTGTGTGTGTGTGTGTGTGTGTGTGTAATTATAGTATACGTGCTAAACATGTCTCAGGTAAAGATGTCTGTTACTATTTATCTGGATTTAAACACATTTAACATCCATCAGCCCTAACATCTGTGTTTTCATAGTTTAACCAATGAGCAATCATCATCATCATCAGCATCATTACTACATCATCCCCAGTGACTTTGTGTTGGAAAGATGTCACTTATAAATAAATCATGCTTTTTTTTGTAAAGGTACAATGAAGCACAGAGTAAAGCATACAACCAGACCGAATCACATGAAACCATCACAAATCTGGAAATTGGTCATGTTTTACTTCCTTAGCAAACATTTATATATAAAATATATATATATATATATATATATATATATATATATATATATATATATATATATAAAATTTCATTAGAATTCAACACTGATCTTAATGTAATCCAGACCACCAGCACCTCCTCCTCCTCTTCTGTCGCTGTCATAATCTCCTACACACACACACACACACACACACACCTTGATTTGTGTTTTGCTAAGATTTCTGTATTCTTTCAAGATTTCAGATTGTAGCACTTTGTTGTCAGATTAAAAGGTTAAAGCTTCTCTGATGATAGACCTGTGATCACTCACTATGTTCTGCTTTTTCCAGAAAGAAAGAAAAAATGTTATGTTGTAAAATGTTTTGTTAATGGCAGCAACATTAACTTGGATCTAGGCACGTTCCCACTCTGCTCCACCTATATTCATCCTCTTGTGTGTTTGGTTCTACACTACACTGTATAGACAAAAGTATGTGGACACGTGAACATAGGATTAGTATGTGCTTCTTCTTGAACATCCTAATCTCTTTGCTGTTATAATAAACCCCACTCTTCTGGGAAGATGTTCCACTAGATTTTGGAGTGTGCTTGTGGATTCATTAGTAAAGTCAGGTACTGATGTAGGTGAGGTGAGGAGGCCTGGGCTGCGGTCAGCATTCACATTCGTAGGGTTGGAACTCTATAGCAGGAGATCTTCCATTTCAACTCATGTAAAGCAGATCTTCATGGAGATTGTCATGCTTGGACAGGTTTGGGTCTCCTAGATCAAGTGAAGGGGAAAATGTAATTCTGCTGCAGCCAAAAACATCTTATATAATTGTGTGCCTTTAAATTTGTGATAACAGTTTGGAGAAGAACCACATATGGCTGGAAAAGTCGGGTGTCCCAATGCTTTTGGCATACAGTGTACAGGTTATATAACGCTAGCTAGCTTGACTGATAGGTGGGTGGAAACATTATTGATCCTGAGGGGAAACTATGTTAATGATCTGTATACTGATGCAAACAACCAACCAGTGAATACAGCAAAGAAATGGCGGCATCACCAATCATTCACTATGTGATGAACAGAAAATTAAATCAGACACCGTAGCTTCCTTCTTTCACCTAATTCTTTCAGTTCTCTAAATATCCCCTGGTTCTCCGGTTTGCGGTTGCCTTCGCATATACAATGTGGTATATTTAGTTCTCTCTAGTTCTTCTAGGTTCCTTCTTTCCGTCTAGTTCTCAGGGCTCTCTTAGTTTTCCTGGTTTTGTTCCAGCTTCTATGGCTCCATCAGCTCATTTAGTTTTAAGGTTCTGCAGTTGCTATGTGCCAGAGAAGGAAGAGAACACCACCCCTCCCCCCGAGTGAGGCCTGTGATGCGATGCTTGACAATATTTAATTAGTTATATTAATTTGAATCTGTAATATGAATAAGAGGAACTAGATTAGATTGATGGATGAGTCTGGTGTGTGTGTGTGTGTGTGTGTGTGTGTGTGTGTGTGTGTGTGAGTGTGACTGTCAGTAAAGTCTATCCTTCATTGTTCTCCGTCTCAGTGCCGATGTGGGAGGTTCTGTTGTCGATCACCTGACACCTCTACACACTGTCTCCTAAGGTAAAGGCAGTCAGTATCAGTGCTGCTGTCAGTACCAGGGGTGTGAAGAGACATCGGAGAAGGTTAACAGCCCCCACCACCACTACCACCCCTGCTGTTCAACTAACAAGGTTGTTACCTCAGACTTCTCCTTCTTCGCAGTCCCCAAATCACTCATAGTTCTCCATCCAATGTTTTTTCCGCAGATCAGCTTCGTGGGACGTTCATCTGTGCTCCACAAACGGACCTGCCCCCCAACCCGACACCTGTGATTGGTCAATCCATTTTGTTCCATGTATCACCAGATAAGGTTTCACTAGCATGCTAATTTAGCCATTTCTCACTCCTCACTGTAGGGTCTCAGGTGTCACCTGCATCTAACCTGCTCTAACAGTGCCATCTTCTGTTCTGGAGCTCTCATACTGCCAGTTAATGCAAAACTTCAGTGTGCAAGCGTCTATAAGCACGTGCGCTCACAAAGACGTTTTAATCAGTACGCTATGTCGCACATACGATCATACAACAAGGATCTGCTTCAATTCGTTCTACATTATGGGCCGTTACCGTATCCTGCTATGGAAACCTGATAGAAATCTCAGCTGTGTCCATGTGACCTCAAAATTCTTAGTCCAGCTCACAGCAGTCCAGCTTTTTATTCGTCATGAGCTAAGAATTTTTTGCGTGCGTAAGATTCTGGAGTTTGTGGACAGGAAAGTGTAAAAGATGCATGCCGTTTAATGCTGAGACTAGATGCATTTTGACGTGCGTTCCAGCTCAGGCGTTCAAAGAAACGTAGGGATTAAATAACTCATGCTTTTACACTCAATATAGTTTAGAAGACTCTTATTGGTTGGATGTTTGTTTTTGATTTTCGAGGCCGCGAGTTTCGAAGGCAGCCGAGGCAGAAAAGCAATAAAGTCGTAATCACATTCTGAAGTCGCTCCGGGGGACGAGTGACAAACAGAATAGATCTGAGCGAGAGAGGGGCGGGGGAGCGTGGGGGATGAGACGGTCGAAACAGTTGCGAGAGCGAGAGAGCGAAAGAGGGGGTGGGGTTAATAGGGAGAATGGAAGAAGTGATTGGTGCTTCTCCGAATTGCTAGGTTGTGTTTTGAAATGATATTATTTAGCTCGGCATGCACTGTAGCTCTGTCCAGTATTCACTAAATACTTCACTTTTCCCAGATTAGTTTTCTTTGCAACGTAGCTTTGTAGCTGTTTCTGGGAGCAAACAAACAAGTTACATCATTCGGAGAATAAAAACCCAGCCGTTTTGTCTGTTAGTCTTTTGCATTACATGTGCATTATTACATAAACAAATCTAGATTTATTTATTTGTTTATTTCTTTTGTTTATTGTTTGCTACTTTTAACCAAATAGGTGACTGTGTTTAACTTTATTATTTATTTTTTAACAGAATCAGTGTTAAATCAGCCTGGAAATGAGATGATAATAATAATAAATCGAATTCTTTTTGTTCAGGGTGCTGCAGTAAAATGCAGTTTGTCAGTGATTCAGTAATCCTGAGCCGTCACTCGCAAACATCACAGTCTGCAGTACTGAGCTCATTCTACTGATATACACCTCACACAAAAAAATAATAAAAAGAGCTTGAAACCACACTATTTTGCATCCCGATGGAACAAAAGCCAGGCGTAATTGCGTTCGCGCCGACACTGTTCCAGCCATGTTTTAATGTGATCTGTGCAGTTCACTGTAATGCCACATTTGTAGACTGATGGAATGAAGCCAAAAGTGCTATAAAGCTGTATTAGGAGCTGAGCAGGAGGTAAATGGTATACCTATATTTGGTTCCATAATCCATTAGGGTTCTTTGGTATTCTGAGCGACACCGTCGCCATTTACAATCAATACACCTTCACCCCGGCCCATACAGAAAGAAACTCTGCCTCATGAAGCGCGTCTCGTTTAGTGTTGCCCTTTTAACATCCTTACTGGAAACCATTGGTGAAAATAACACGAGGCCGTGAAATTATGTTTCTAGGAGGCTTTTGGTCATGACGTCGTGCTCCAGCGTTTCGATTGAATTCGGAGAGTGAGAGAATGAGGGAGTTGCTCAAGGTCACAATCAGGGGAGAGAGAGAGAGAATGCCGGCTCACAATCAAATAGAGGAGAGAGAGAAGGGTATAGAAAGAAAATGGATGTAAACATGAGTGAGAGTAGGGGATAGATTAAAGGGGGGGGGATCTATCAACAGTTCACATTTTTCAATTCACAAAGAGAAAAATATATGTGGTTACAGGACAAAAAGGACTAAAGGTCAGGAGCAAAATAATGTGAATTGTGTGTGTGATGACATTTACCTAAGAAAGGAAACGTGAAGAAAGGGAAACCGAGAACAGTTCAAACAGAAGAAGAATATCGTCTTACTCGCTCTGGGTCAGAATCAATATAATGGAGAAAATAGGAAAAGGGGGAAGATATTTTGAAGGACAGGAGGCAGAGGAAGGAAAAAACAAGTTGATAGGATAAAGGCAGGGAAGAAAGAAAGAAGTGTGTGTGTGTGTGTGTGTGTGTGTGTGTGTGTGTGTGTGTGTGTGTGTGTGTGTGTGTGTGTGTGTATACAGTAAGGGAAATGGAGATGAGAAATAGAGAGGGAGAAAGAAAAAAATGTCTCGCTCAGGGTCACAGTCAATACCAGAGAAAGAAAGAGAGAGAGATGAGATGATCTGGCATTCGGTTGCATGAGTATTTTTTCCTCATGATTGGTGTCACTTTTTGTGACATTCCCAGGAATTCTCAGGAGAAAACTGACTCCTTGATGGATGTTTGTTTCTCACTGTTGCAGCTCTTTCTCAGGTGTCCGATTGAAATCATGAAGAAAAATGCAGAGCAAAGAGAAAGCAGACACACAGGTGATAAACAATCTCTTCTGAAATGTGTCACGTTCTGTGGATATGGGTATGTGCCGGGTAGGCGAATCATGTGATATCCTTTAATCCCCCTGTCACCATGGTTACCATGATGAGATTTACCATCTGACGTGTCACGGCCATGGATAGCAAACGTTCTCAAACTTTGTAGACTGTCACTCAGTCAACGCGTCTTTGCATCTCAATCCACGCCCTTGTTCGGAGTCGTCCATATTAATAACACCCATCCAGTTTGCTGGAAAATTTGCTCTCTAAGAAAAACAGAAGCACCAAAGCGTACTATTTTCCCAACGAAGTGTCTCCGCCAATGCTTTCTACAGATACGACTAGACGGTTGTTGATGTTGTAGCTCTCAAACGGTTTTGAACTTTATTTGATGTTCCGTAAAAATTTACAAATTTAATTTCTATGTTTGTGTTTTCCGAGCGACTAATGAGGAAGTTAAGTTAGTCATGTTGTCCTCAGTGTCCCGCTGTGAAGTGCCTTAGCAGTGCCCAAACTCCTGTACATCAGATACCGAGTCACCCCCTTGGGAGCTGATTGAGATGCGCCCATGGTCTCACCCTTCCGACCTTGTGTCGCGGTCTCCATGGTGACGAGGCCATGCTTTAGTTTTCTTCTTCTGTTCGTTATCGTTTTCCTCGCACCTCACTTTCCCTCCCGTTGCGTGCTCTTGCACCTGTGTTGCGTTGATTGGGTGCTATATGGTGTGTGAACAGTTTTAGATGATCTTAGATGTGCTTGTGTTTTGACCCACACTGTGGATGACGATGCTGACTGGATTGCTTTTGATAATGGTGTCGAACACACACGTGCTCTGTCTCCACTTCCTGCAAATTACATTTTCCTAGCCTGTGTGTGTGTGTGTGTGTGTGTGTGTGTGTGTGTGTGTGTGTGTGTGTGTGTGTGTGTGTGTGTGTGTGTGTGTGTTGTGCAGACAGAGCTGTGAGAGGAGGAAGGCGAGGTGTCGCGATGCGGCACGCTGTAGGCGGGAGAAGGAGACGGAGGTGTTTAATCAGCTGGCCAATCAGCTTCCTCTCCATCACAGCATCACAGAGAGCCTGGATAAAGCCTCGGTCATCCGCCTGACACTGAGTTACCTGCATCTGCGCTCGGCTCTCAACACAGGTCACCTGTCTGTCTGTCTGTCTGTCTGCAAAATGACTGATTATAGATTATAAAAATTTAGTATATTGTTATTGTCAGTTGTTGCAAGTATGTCAATTCTATATGCAAATGTAAATAATTCTTCTGAATCTCCACGCCGTGAATTTTTCTCATTCTGCAGTGATGATGGGCGAGCTGTCCGATTTGGACAGTCAGTGGACCGCTTTTTGTCTAAAGGCCCTTGATGGTTTTCTCATGATCCTCTCTCAGGACGGAGATGTCGTTTACACATCAGAAACCGTCAGCAAGTGTCTGGGGATTTCTCAGGTAACACGCACACACACACACACACACACACACACACACACACACACACACACACACACACACACACACACACATATATATATAATAATACAGTAACAGTAATATAATAATATAATTGTGTCATTTCACAGGTAAATTTACTAATACAAACTCTATAGAATTAGATTTTATGTATGATAGAAAACATTTTGTTTAAACATTTTGTTATAATTATATAAATAATATAATTATTGTATGCTCTCTCTCTCTCTCTCTCTCTCTCTCTTTGTGGTGTGTATTTGATAGATCGATCTGTCAGGACAGAGTGTGTATGATTTCACACACCCATGTGACCATGAAGAGATCAGAGAAATGCTGCTTAACAAAACAGGTCTCTCTCTCTTTCTTTCTCTTTCTATCTCTGGCGCACACACACACACACACACACATAAAAAAATTAATAAGTTAATGTTCTGTAAACATTTTATCATCCCTCTTATGTTCACGCCACACAGTAATGTATCTGTGACTGTGTCTCATTAGCAACAGTGATGAGCCAAAGTACCACCAGGAGGTTCAGCAATCCTCCCTATGTATCAAACTATCCTCCCGGTGTAGCTTGAACAAGCTCGAACTCAACCTGTAAAATCCATAGAGAGGGAAGATTCACATCCCCTCCTCCACTCATCTTTAATAACTCATCCCTGAGCACTGTCACTTTGCTCTGGTTTCTCGGAACTGACTTCACATGGGAGATGCAAAGCTGATCCATCAACAAGAATGCTCAGCAAAGGATGTATTTCTTACATCAGTTAGCAAACTTCCATCTACCCCAGGCTATGATGGTGCAACTCAATATAGCCCCTATAGATAACATGCTTCTCTCCGGTAAAGAGAAGAGGAATCTGTGAAGCACTATCTGGATGCTGAGAACAATAATCATCTGCATTCCTTTATCACATCAGGACAAAAAGAAGAGCAATCATCAGTAAACACTCAGACCCTGCTAAAGAGCTTTTTCTAACAGCTAACATCAGGAAATCCATTCTGCTTTGTAAAAAAACAAAAAAAAACAGCAGGTCATCAAAACAACTTCTTTCCACTGGCAGTTTGTGTGGTTAACCATGCTGGCTTGGCACAGTTCAGTGAACAACACCAAGAAAAATCCCTAATATTTGTGAATGTGTTCTGAACTAATTCTCTTTCCAGGCTCCTGTAAGAAAACAAAAGATGAGCAGAGTTTTCTATTGCGGATGAAGTGCACTCTGACCAGTAGGGGGCGCACTGTCAACCTCAGATCTGCTACATGGAAGGTAAAGAGCACACACACACACACACACACACACACACACACATTGACATAAACGTGTTTGTGACTCTTTACCCCTGTGCTTCAGGTTCTCCACTGTTCTGGTCACGTTCGTGTTGAGTGCACACGGAACAGTGAGTGTGAAGAGAGCAATGTGCCCGTCTCATACCTGGTGCTGATCTGTGAGCCGATTCCACATCCGGCCAACATTGAGGTTCTTCTAGACTCCAGAACGTTCCTGAGCAAGCACACGCTTGACATGCGCTTCTCCTACTGTGACGAGCGGTGAGGAAAGACACAGCACTGTCCTGGTGTTTATTACTTTATATATGATGCGACACTAAAATAATTTAATAACACGATTTTTTAAATGTTTTTTTTTTTTATTAGATTATTTTTTTTTAAGTCTCTGCTTCTATTTGCACAGCACAAATCATGCTGCATGTGTCAAAAAAGCAGGGGGGTGGGGCCAGATTATTCTGTCAGGGAGTGCTGGTGACTGGTTGAGTTGAGGGGATCAGGAACAGGAATCCAGAGCAGACAGAGTGGCAAGAAATTTTTCAGGGACTTTGGAAGCCGGTGAGATAATCTAGCCCCAAGATAAAGTCTTGGGTGTCCTTAAATACCAGCACGGGAACAACCGCAAGATGGCCACCGACCAAGAAGCGAGTGCCTCGGAACCGAAAGTGCACACCACAAAATTGGAAGTGTGCCTGGAAGATCCTGACAGGTACCCCCCTCCATAACTGTCTACAGACGACCCCGTTTTGTCCGATGTCTCAGGAGAGTAAAAGGCGGCAGACAGAAGAGGCAAGGCCTCACAACTTGCCCTGGGTGGGTGGAAGGAAATACTGGACAGGCACAAAAATCCTGCAGCACAAGGAAAGTTGAAAGAAAACAGCGGACACAGGGACTTGACCTACAGGTAACTGCCCCAAGCATTTTCTGCCAATGTGATGAGGGGGAGCGACGCCCGCGGCGGAGGTCTGGGCGGAGCGACGCCTGGGCGGAGCGACGCCTGGGCGGAGCGACGCCCGGGCGGAGGTCTGGGGCGGAGGTCTGGGGCGGAGGTCTGGGCGGAGCGACGCCCGGGCGGAGGTCTGGCGGAGCGACGCCTGGGCGGAGCGACGCCCGGGCGGAGGTCTGGGCGGAGCGACGCCCGGGCGGAGGTCTGGCGGAGCGACGCCCGGGGCGGAGGTCTGGGGCGGAGCGACGCCCGGGGCGGAGGTCTGGGGCGGAGCGACGCCCAACACTTCAATACATCTGCTGAGTCCATCTTTCGGCCAGATTATTCTGTCAGAGAACACGGCGGGACACGGTGCAAGGCTAGATTATTCTGTCAGGGAGTGCGGGTGACTGGTTGAGTGAGGACCCAAATGCAGGATATGACAGGGTTAAGGAGAAAACAGGCTTTAATAAAGACAAAAAACTGAGCAATGGGGCAAGGCAAAAGCACAGGCCAAAAAGGCAAACAGGGTGATGCAGGGAAGACAAAAACAAAAACCAGTCCAAAAAAATCAAAAGCTGGCAAGCAGAACAGTGCGAGAAAACCAAATCCAAAAACAGTCCAAAGTTCAAACCAGAAGCAGAGCAGAACAGGGGTCAGGAACAGGGGTCATGAACAGGGGTCAGGATCAGAAACGGGAATCCAGAGCAGACAGAGTGGCAAGAAATTTCTCAGAGATTTGGAAGCCGGTAAAATAATATAGCCCTGAGATAAAGTCTTGGGTGTCCTTAAATACAGGGAGGTGCGGCAAGATGGCCGCCGACCCAGAAGGCGAGCGCCTCGGAAACGGAAGTGTGCGCCGCAAAACCGGAAGTGCCTGCTGTGTGCCCGGAAGGTCCTGACAGCAAGAATACCATTTGCAAAAGTGGTTCAGCTCACTGAATCTCAGGCTCTGCTTACATTCATCTGGAAAAGCCTTGAAAATCCTGATATTGCTTATTCAATAAACAGTATACGGATGAGCAGAAGCTTCGATCTGCATCATTTCGTTCCAGTTTATTTACTTTCATTCTCTTTACATCGATGCTGTTGAGAGTGAATGTTCTGTCTCATTCATCTGTTACAGGGTCCCCAAACTACGGCCCGCGGGCCAAATACATGATGCCACATATGGAACGTTCTTCTGAACAATAGCTCATATTTTGAGACATATTTTGATCGTTTAATTTCAAATATATGTTTTACTCGTATCAGTATTTGATTATAAAGGTTGGCATAGTCCCTTATTTATTAATAGAGGTCGAGTCACCAATCTCAAAATATCTGCTATCGGCAAAAATCCATACTGATAGTTTTTTGCCTTGCGGTCAGCTGTCATTACAAAAGATTAAGTGTTTGGGTTTTATTCAGTGTCCAGTGTCAGTCAACCTGTAGTTATGAACATAGCCTAATAATTTGTTAGATTCACCCACGAACTATATGCATAAGTAAGTTAATGTTTGGATTTTTAATAGTAATGAATGTGAAAAAAAATTCATTAGGATAGCAATAATGCTATTCTAATAGTCAAGATATCTCTTAAAAATTAATGCTTATTTGTCAATAATAAAGCAGGCCTAATAAATAATAAATATAAAATCATAATTAAATCTCCACAATAATACTGGTAGTCACTCCGTCCCATGCCATTTTCTGTTACAGACCGACCCGGCCCCCATTAAAGAGGAAAAACTATGTGGCCCTCACAGAAAAAAGTTTGGGAACCCCTTATCTATTACGATGGCTGCAGTACAACATTGTCTGCTGTATTGTTTGTTTCAAGTTGACACATTCCTTTCACATGACCAAAAATAGTGTATTTGAATATGTCCATTATCTCAATCCACACAAAGACTTTCCACATAAAAAATGGGTACTTTCAAAGTTATTTTCAAAGCGATGGCAAAGAGCATTTTCAAAATGGACAGCTGAGCATGTAAAGTGTTCTCTACAACACAGGTGTCTTTTGTCATATATCTGTATATAAAACCAAAGTGCTGATGGGAGTCATGGATTTTTTTTTATTTTAATTGATTGTAATGTCTAAAAAAAATGATGCTGAAGTTTAAAAGTTGTGTGTGTGTGTGTGTGTGTGTGTGTGTGTGTGTGTGTGTGTGTGTGTGTGTGTCTAGGATAACAGAGTTGTTGGGTTATGACCCTGAGGATCTCCTTCAACGTTCTGTGTATGAATTCTATCACGCTCTGGATTCAGACAGTCTCACCAAAACACACCACAACTGTAAGAAATGATTCTCACACACACACACACACCCCATTCTCTACACTCTATTTGACTGTGATATTGTATTGAATCTAGATCTCTTAAAAAAAAAAAAGTGTTTCGGTTTCATTTCTAAAATAAAAAAGCTGTGTGTGTGTAGTGTTTGTAAAAGGTCAGGCGTGTACAGGTCAGTACCGTATGCTGGTGAAGGGTGGAGGCTTTGTGTGGGTGGAGACTCAGGCCACCATCATTTACAACAGTAAAAACTCCCAACCACAGTGTGTGATCTGCCTCAACTATGTCCTCAGGTAGGTCCTCCGTAGTGGAGGTGTGTGTAGTATAAAACATAATGCAGGTGTGCGTGTATGCAGTATTTCAGCTGCGTGTCTCCATGGGTCCATTTGCAGTGGCGTTGAAGAACCCGAGCTCATTCTTTCCCTCCATCAGTCAGCAATGAAGCAGGAAAAGGAAGACGGGGGCGGGACAAATCGAGAGCCAGGGAGCCAGGAAGCAGTGACTGAGATAAAGGAGAAGACAGAGGAGAAGGAAGAGGGAGAAACAGATCTACAGGCTGTCAGTGACATCACACTGGACTTCAATAACACTGGTAAGCACGTTACCGTTAGCAATAACCCACCCGAATAAAAGGGTAGTAAAACATGTACCGTATTTTTCGGACTATAAGCCGCTACGTCCCACGTTTTGAAACTCGCGGCTTAAACAACGAATCGGCTAATTTATAGATTTCTCCTGGGTTTTTCCCGGTTTCACAAACTTCAAGCCAAAAAACTGAGCAACATAACATAAGACCAATGAAATTTCCGAACGGAAACGAAAAAACACACCTCACCTGTGTTCTGAGCTGCAGGGCATCGGGAGAAAAACTTCACCTATAGACATTTTTAAACGCACAACGATGCCAAAAGATAAACTCTCGAGAGAAATAGTTGTGAAAGGAAGGAGGAAGACAGTGAACAGTGACTTTCTTGGTCGGCTACTGTTTAGATACAAGCTGTTGTAATGTGTTGTGTCTAGGTTAAGAGATAGCTCGCTAACTCCAGTTGCAACAGAAATCATATAAGCACAGACAGGTTTCCAAAACTTGTGCTTTTTTAATTTTCTTGGCAACAGCATTACAGGTTAGTCAAAGAAACTTCAAAAAATCATCAAAAAGCATCAAAAAATAATAAGGACATATTCCTCGGTCTTACACACATGCAGTAATACCAGAAAATTTGGCGGCAGGCTATTCCCAAAATGCTGCTCTGCTATCAAAGGAGCCACAACATATTTCACCCATTACACCGTGTAACATACACTGTCTTTCATTAAAGCCTGAGTAAAGTTCATTAGTTTCAGTGTAGACAGGTTTATAGACAGGTGCGGCTTATTTATGTTCAAAATAAAAATATTTGTAAAATTCGGCTTATATATGGGTGCGCTTTATAGTCCGAAAATTACGGTAAGTGTTCTGTTGTCTACAGGAACATCAGCACTCGAAGATGCTCCTCTCTACAACGACGTCATGCTGCCGTCCACCAGCGTCCTGTCACCTCTGTCATCACCTACCGATCCACCCCGTGCCGCTCTGCCTCGGCTGGATGACTTCCCCTTCCCATCATCCGCCCACGGTTCCACACAGGTGATTACGAACACCTGATTACAGTGATTTGATTCTCACATTGTCTTTTCGTGATTGATCTTTCAGCTGTCTCTTTTCATCTCACATATCAGACGGTGGAGGATCTGGAGTTGGAGATGTTGGCGCCGTACATCTCCATGGATAACGATTATCAGCTCCACATGCACACACAGGCAGACAGTCTAGACAATCTTTATTCTGACCAGAAAAAACCCACAACACATATTTGTGATGCACAACACAGGTAACACCAAATGAGTTTAAATAACAGTATTTAAATTAATAATATTTTATTAACTTTGTGTCTTCCTCTCTTCTTCTCTCTCATTCTGTCTATCCTAGAAAACAGATGGATGGGCATTTGTCTTTAAGTCAGCCAAACCAGAAACGAAAATTAGAAACTACTTCTCTACCTCATTCCACAGGGCCGGTGCGTGTGCGTTATATCTCATAAAGTTTGTACACACACTAACTGTGTGTATTAATCAGGTTAAACACATTTTTTTGCAAGTTAAATACGAGGTGGCATCGAAAAGTTTCTAGACTAGTTTTGCAACTGGACAGCAGATGGCAGCACAATTCTACACCCAGTCACAGGGAGCACCGACCTTTATAAGTCATTGAGCCGAATACGTTGTACTGTGTACATTAGGAGCTGTGCAACTGAAGATGAAGGTTTAATTCAAAGGTCGCTGTTTTGACACCATTGCAGAGATCCAGGGCAAATCACAGAAGGCTCATGACACTCTTCAAAAACGACTTTCAGGACACATTCTAGAAGTAGCAGAAACACTAGAAGCAGTGTATTGCTGTGCAAAGGGACTATTGAGAAGGTTTTACTTTCTCGCAAACGAGCTCTCGAAACTTGTTTGATACCACCTCGTGGATTTTTATAACTTTAGTTTATTCATATGTAGGGCTGCAACTAGCGATTTTTTTTTTTTTTTTTTTTATCGATTAATTTGGTGAAATTTTTTTTTTTTTTTAACGATTAATCGGCTAAAAATAATAGTTTTATTAGATGGTTTGCTTTATATAAATATAAAAATAAACGAATTCAGGTACTAGTTTACCGTATTTTTCGGACTATAAGCCGCTCCTTTTTTCCCACGTTTTGAACCCCGCGTCTTAAACAACGAAGTGGCTTATTTATGGATTTTTCCTGGGTTTTTCCCGGTTTTACAAACTTCAAGCCAAAAAACTGAACGACATAACATTAGACCAATGAAATTTCCGAACGGAAACGAAAAAACACACTTCACATGATATAAAATATAATAAGGTTTTATTTAGTGTATTTTCCTTGGAGATGAGACGACTAACGAAAGCACCGGTGTGTGTGTGTGTGTGTGTGTGTGTGTGTGTGTGGAAGAGGGCGAAGGGAAAACTCGTTTTTTACTATCACTCCTGTACACCACGTATCCCTAAACTTTGAAATTTTTACTTTTTCTTCTTTGCTTATATTAATTTTCGTCACAATCTTCGCTTTCTGTCTTCGCTTCGCCATCTAGCAGCGGCGTCTCGAGCTCGTACCTCAATTTTTTGCTCGCGTAACAAAGCAAAAGTTCGACCGAGTAACCGCTCGTACCTCGGAAAACTTGTACATTAATGCACTCGTAGGTCAAGGTGCCACTGTAGTTGTGAAAGGAAGGAGGAAGACAGTGAACATTGACTTACTCAGTTGGCTACTGTTTAGATACAAGCCGTTGTAACGCGTTGAGTCTGGGTCATGGGAGAGCTCACTAAAACTTTAGTTGCAACACAAATCATATAAGCACAGACAGGTTTCCAAAACTCCTGCTTTTTTTTATTTTTCTCAGAGTTACGGGTTAGTCAAAGAAACTTAAAATGAGCATCAGAAAATAATAAGGACATAATCCTCAGTCTCGCACGCACACACACGCAGTAAAACCGGAAGAATGCAGTCACATGCTTTTCCCAAAATACCGCTATGCTCCTAATAGAAGCGCAACATATTGCATTTAGTGTCTTTCGTTAAAGCCTGTGTAAAGTTCATTAGTTTCAGTGTAGACAGCTTCAGCTTATAGACAGGTGCAGCTTATTTATGTTAAAAATAAAAATATTTTATAGTCCGGAAATTACGGTAGGTATAAAAGTGTACTTAAAAAATGCAAAAGACACTTATTAAGTTTAATGATCTTTATTTTGACATTTTAAAGCTTATAGTGGCTGCTTGATGAGGAGTGCATGGAGGATTTCTTATTTGAATAAATTCCCTCGTTATAGGTTTCTTTATTTCTGTAAAAAAAAAAAAAAAACACCATTTGAGTATGAAAGGTTTTGTTTTGTTTTATCCATCACTGTCACAAGCGAGCTGATTGAGCAACCTGATGCTCACGAGTCACGACAGAACAGATCCCGAACGTCCCGAAGTTACAAACAGTTTACAAAATAGCACTTCATTAAACTGTACCATTTTCACATGATGAGGATTATACAGTTTTTGCTTCGCATGCAGAAGATTTATCTTCATCCGTGACACCATTGTGCTTTCTTTTTTATGTATTCGTGCATCACTGTGGTATTCTATCCCACACAAACTCTGCTTTGCATAACTTCAAGGTACAGTTTTCTTTGTTGCGTTTAATATAAAATGCCCCATACCCCGGAAGACTTTTTCCTGCTGTTGGTTGACCCTGTACTGTCCGCCATTTTCACAAGCGGCTGTGTTATCTTGGCTGATGCGTAACTTGAGCAGCCCAACTAATCGCATTTGTTGGCAATGAATTTCATTATCGATTTTATCGATTAGTTGTTGCAGCCCTATTCATATGTAAAAACACACTGCTAAATTGTGAAAGCTGTTTTACACAAAATACTAAACTTAACAGTAAAACAGAGATTTTATTTCCCAGGGTTCGATATTTCAGGTGGTAACACACACACCTCAGGTCAAGAGGTCAAAGGTAACCGTTTTGGAGACTCGTCCACCGGCCACCATGCCAGAGACTCTGACTATACTGCTACTGCCCTCAGGTGAGTTCTGATTTTGTATGCTGATAAACAAACTGATCAGAACATAATAAATGTGTTCCTGTTGACTTATTCAGTGTTTCTCTCACACACACAAATATTTTAAATCTAATGAATAATAAAATAATACAGTATAAATAATAAAACAGTGCTGCACTTGGACCCGAACACACACCTGCATTCACGCTTTTACTTTTGTCTCACAGACGTGTTAAACCAGTTAATGGCAGGAGGAGCCATCATTAAGCCCCTCCCACACATCGCTCGCTAAGATGTGACGTTAACGCACCTACAACTGTAAGGAAAATCCTGCTGTGTGTGTACGGGGGGCTGAACCTTTTAATATTTAACATCTTTCATCATTCTAGATACTTTGTCTAATTTTATTTGGATATTTAAATTTAGTATATTTGAATTATTTTACATTTATGGCATTTGGTGTAAACCCTCATTTGGAGCGACTTAGTTATCTCATTTATACACATGAGCTGTTAGGGGCCTTGCTCAAGGGCCCAGCAGTGACAGCTTGGTGGTGCTGGGAATTTAAATCATGGCCTTCTAATCAGAAGTCTAACTAACCACTGAGCTACCACTTCCCTACTATACTATTTATTTAAATATTTATATTTTATTGACTTCTTTTTTAACTATTTCAACATCCAGTCACATACATGGACACAATCACGGTTCATTTTCTGATAGATACAGTTATTTTCAAGTATTAAAATTTTTAGAAAATCCCAAAAATTTGCAAGCGAACAAATCAGATGTGGTATGATTTTTATGTCTGTTTCACACCAACATTAAATCTGCCTCTAACGCCGCCTCTAAACCTACCTCAGTCTTTAACTCCGCCTCTAACCATGACCTCTAACTAGGTCTGAGATGTTACACTGGAGCCACGACATGAGACGTATCCGCCACAGGCTTCATGAGACGCCACTAACACTGATAAAGTCCAATATTTATTTTTTTAACAACAAATCTTATTGGTGCAATATAAACACAATGAATTGTAAAAAAAAAAAAGCAGTAGATCATCATTTGTCATCTATAGTGTCATTTTTCCCCATTATTAACTTTATTCCATTGCAATGTTTGCTAATATAATAAGACTGTGTGGTAGTTTGTGCCTTAAATGATTAAACATCAAATGAGTCATCAGCGCTCCGCTTGCTGTCTGACCTTCACCGGAAATGCACAAGGGCATAGCTTGCTTACTTGTTTAATTGTACTTATGAGAATGTGGTTTTATTTGGTATATCGTGCTAATGTTGTTTACTGATTACATCTACTGCCAGCACGTCATGTATTTCTGAATCGTTTTCAAAGCAAGCACAGCTCACAGGCCGCTGACAATACCCTGCGTTTTCAGATTGTAGGAAATCCGCAAATAATAGTGCACTTACATATAGCAGTTCATGGTAAATACCTTCAGATGACTGTGCTACAGATCTGCTGTGAATCCTGAACACTGTAAAAATGTTGAGCTGTAGGACATCAGTTGAATGAAGTGCGGTTGTGAGCCATGTGTTCGTCACATGTACCATAAAGTTTTTGGACTCAAAAAAAGTATACCTCATTTCTACCTCTTATACTTCTCACCACTAATTCTCACAATAGCCCCATCTCTAACAGCAACTCAACCCTGACTCTAATCCTAATAATCTCACATCTAACAGCAATTCAAACCCACCTCTAATCCTACAAATAACCCTGCCTCCAATCCTAAAGATAACCCTGCCTTTAACTGCAACTCAAACCCTGCCTTTAAATATTAAAATAGCCCTGCCTCTAACTGTAACTCAAATACTGCCTCTAAATATATAAAAATAGCTCTCCCTCTAACTGCAGCTCAAACTCTCCTCTAAATATAAAAATAACCTTGCCTCTAACAGCAACTCAAACCCACCTCTATTCATAAAAATAACCCTGCCTTTAATCATAATAGCCCTGCCTCTAACAGCAACTCTTTAATCCTAACAAAATCCCACCTCTTACAGCAACTCAAACCCACCACTTATCCTAACTGACCTCTATCAGTATGTCAAACCCCGCCTATAATTCTTTAACAGCAATTTAAACCCACCACTTATCCTAACAATAACCCCACCTCTAACAGCATGTCCAACCCCACCTCTAATCCTAACAGCAACTCAAACCCACCACTTATCCTAACAATAACCCCACCTCTAACATGTCCAACCAGCCTTTAATCTGAACAGTAACCCCGCCTTTAACAGCAACTCAAACCCACCACTTATCCTAACAATAACCCCACCTCTAACAGCATGTCCAACCCCACCTCTAATCCTAACAGCAACCCCGCTTTAACAGCAACTCAAACCCACCACTTATCCTAACAATAACCCCACCTCTAACATGTCCAACCCGCCTTTAATCTGAACAGTAACCCCGCCTTTAACAGCAACTCAAACCCACCACTTATCCTAACAATAACCCCACCTCTAACAACATGTCCAACCCGCTTTAATCTGAACAGTAACCCCGCCTTTAACAGCAACTCAAACCCACCTCTAATTCTAACAATAACTCTGCCTCTAACAGCATGTCAAACCCTGCCTCCAATCCTAACAATAACTCTGCCTCTAACAGCAACTCGAACCCACCTCTAATCCTAACAATAACAAAGGCATGTCAAATCCCACTTCTAATCCTTACTATAACCCCGCATCTAACAGCATGTCAAACCCTTCCTCTACTCCTAACAATAACCCTGCCTCTAACAGCATGTTAAACTCTTCCTCTAATCCTAACAATAACTCTGCCTCTAACAGCAACTGAAACCCTGCCTCCAATCCTAACAATAACTCTGCTTCTAACAGCAACTCAAACCCACCTCTAATCCTAACAATAACAAAGGCATGTCAAATCCTGCTTTTAATCCTAACAATAACCCTGCATTTAACAGCATGTCAAACCCTCCTCTAATCCTAAGAACCCCGCCTCTAACAGCATGTCAAACCCTCCTCTAATCCTAACAATAACCCTGCCTCTAACAGCATCTCAAACCCTCCTCTAATCATAATAATAACCCTGCCTCTAACAGCATGTCAAACCCTCCTCTAATCCTAACAATAACCCTGCCTCTAACAGCATGTCAAACCCTCCTCTAATCATAATAATAACCCCGCCTCTAACAGCATGTCAAACCCCGCCTCTAATCCTAACAGCAACCCCGCTTTAACAGCAACTCAAACCCACCACTTATCCTAACAATAACCCCACCTCTAACATGTCCAACCCGCCTTTAATCTGAACAGTAACCCCGCCTTTAACAGCAACTCAAACCCACCACTTATCCTAACAATAACCCCACCTCTAACAACATGTCCAACCCGCCTTTAATCTGAACAGTAACCCCGCCTTTAACAGCAACTCAAACCCACCTCTAATTCTAACAATAACTCTGCCTCTAACAGCATGTCAAACCCTGCCTCCAATCCTAACAATAACTC
Organism: Silurus meridionalis; assembly: GCF_014805685.1. Lineage (NCBI taxonomy): Eukaryota > Metazoa > Chordata > Actinopteri > Siluriformes > Siluridae > Silurus > Silurus meridionalis. The sequence continues at coordinate 27,082,044 of NC_060885.1, read as the reverse complement.
TGCCTCTAACAGCAACTCGAACCCACCTCTAATCCTAACAATAACAAAGGCATGTCAAATCCCACTTCTAATCCTTACTATAACCCCAAGATCTAACAGCATGTCAAACCCTTCCTCTACTCCTAACAATAACCCTGCCTCTAACAGCATGTTAAACTCTTCCTCTAATCCTAACAATAACTCTGCCTCTAACAGCAACTGAAACCCTGCCTCCAATCCTAACAATAACTCTGCTTCTAACAGCAACTCAAACCCACCTCTAATCCTAACAATAACAAAGGCATGTCAAATCCTGCTTTTAATCCTAACAATAACCCTGCATTTAACAGCATGTCAAACCCTCCTCTAATCCTAAGAACCCCGCCTCTAACAGCATGTCAAACCCTCCTCTAATCCTAACAATAACCCTGCCTCTAACAGCATCTCAAACCCTCCTCTAATCATAATAATAACCCTGCCTCTAACAGCATGTCAAACCCTCCTCTAATCCTAACAATAACCCTGCCTCTAACAGCATGTCAAACCTCCTCTAATCATAATAATAACCCCGCCTCTAACAGCATGTCAAACCCCGCCTCTAATCCTAATACTCCGCCTCTAACAGCAACTCAAACCCACCTCTAATCCTAACAATAACCCCACCTCTAATCCTAACAATAACTCTGCCTTTAGCAGCAATTTAAACCCACATCTAATCCTAATAATAACCCCAACTCTAATCCTAGTACTCTGCCTTTAACAGCAACTAAAACCCCGCCTCTAATCCTAACAGTAACCCCGCCTTTAACAGTAATTCAAACCCACCTCTAATTCTAACAATAACTCTTTCTAACAGCATGTCAAACTCTTCTTCTAATCCTAACAATAACTCTGCCTCTAACAGCAACTCAAACCCACCTCTAATCCTAACAATAATCCTGCCTCTAATTCTAACAATAACCCTGCCTTTAACAGCAATTTAAACCCACCTCTAATCCTAATAATAACCCCAACTCTAACAGCATGTCAAACCCCGCCTCTAATCCTAATACTCCGCCTTTAACAGCAACTCAAACCCTGCCTTTAAATATAAAAATAGCCCTGCCTCTAACTGCAACTCAAACCCCACCTCTAATTCGAACAGTAACCCCACCTTTAACAGCAATTCAAACCCACCTCTAATTCTAACAATAACTCTGCCTCTAACAGCAATTTGATCCTAATCCGGAACTCAAAATAAACTAATCCTAATCCGGATTTGAGCTATAGCGATGTGTGAATAGCATCCTGTGTGGTTAAAAAAATAATAAAAAGGGAACATTTTCTTTTCCAAGTTTTAAACGTTTTACCACATTTAACAACTGAAACATTAAATGCATTATTTATTTATTTCCCCGATTTGCTGCTTCTGCAACACGTTCGAGTATTTCAAAAGTCTGTTTTTCTTCTTTGCTTTATTTGGCATCTTTAGGTTTCATCAGCACACACCACTACAGTGGATTATTTTGAATGCATATTTAATGTATTTGGTGTTTGAATGCCACGCCGCTTTAAACGCACAACTGTAGATACAGCAAACAAATTACCAGCAGCTCACGCAATATAATTTTTATACTTAATGTAATCAAAAACTTTTTTTCTTGTTGTCAAAGTAAACGTGTCTGTACGAACTGTGCTGTCTAACGGTATATCTGTGATTAGAAATTTAAATATTTAATTATATATATATATATATATATATATATATATATATATATATATATATATATATATATATATATAAAATGCATAGACATATTTTAAAAATAAAAAAAATAGGTTGGCTGAACATAATTTTATGCTAAGATTATTTATTTATGTATGTGTTTATATATAGCTACACGCACACAATGTATTTATTATTATATGTCAGTGTATTAATGTAAATATTCGTAATCCATGTTGTACGATTACGCACACATTTGTCACGTCTTAATTGTCCTTCACTGCCTGTGGAATTCCTGTCGCACCGTGGCGTTCCACGGCTGCTCACTCGATTGACGTGTGAATTCGGATGTGTTTGTGTGTTATGTCAGGAAACTGTCTTTCTCTGTGTTTACAAACTGAATAAAAGGTCGCTGTGGATGGACCGGCGCTCATGTATCCATAATCCACACACACATACCGCATCATTATTGAGACGTGTGCAAACATCTCAACACGTACACGAGTTCTTTACTCCGACGTGTGTCGCGTACACTACAGACAATCCAATACATATAGTAGTAAAACTGTTTTGGATGTAATGATTGAATTCGATTACAATTCAGGTTTATTTGTAGAGAACTTTTAATAATTGAATAATAATCTCAGCAGCATTACAGCGATGTAGAGGTGGCGAGCCAGTGCCGACTGTGGCGAAAAGATAACACTGCTCCGAGATGGTTTGAGGAAGAAATCTTAAGCGGAACCAAACTGAAAAAGGGAACCCATCCTCATCTGGGTGGCACCGAATGTTCATTTATTACAGTTCATCTATCACATAGTTGAGGTGAACTGTTCAGTGATGGATGCTTAAATGCAGAACCACATTATCAGTCCTTAATGTAGACTGTAAACAAGATTTTTTTTTACATTTCCACCTTTTTTTGGAAGGAGTCTCAAGTGTGAAAGTTTTCTTTTTGTTCACTTTCATGGTACTGGCTCACATTATTCGGTCACAACAGCATTCCATTCAGTGGAGTTTATTCAAAAATGGATAATAACTGTAAGGACATTCTTTAAGATCTGGGTCATGTGATTCAGTACGACCTGAACGAACGTCTCACTGGTTCAGCAAAGGAGAAAAGGAATATCTGCGCATGAAGAATAATAGATTTATAGATTGCAGTACCAGTTTGAGGTTTGGACACCTTCTCCTTCAGTGGATTTTCTTTCTTTCTTTTTATGAACTTCAACATTATTGTACTCACTCTTTTTTCTGCACAAGACCACTGATGGTCACATTTTGAAGGCAAAAATGAACTTTTGACCAGACACATCAGTCAACTGTAAACCATTCCAGGTGACTACATCAGGAATCTGATGAGAGCTTGCCATGAGTTTACTAAGCTGGTGTCAAAGATAAAGATACGTTGGACAATATACAATATAAAATATTCTGGTTTATTTCACACGTCAACATCATCCCACACACGTGCATTCAAAGTTTAAATCTTCACTATTTATATACAATGTTGAAAATAATTAAAATGAAGAAAAAATCAGTGAAGTGATCGGTGTGTCCAAACTTTTGACTGGTGCTGTATATATTACTGACTCTTATCTTGAACAATAAACACAGCATTGACTGAAAGATCATTACATTATTATGTGATGGGGTTTTTCTTCTAAATTCATTAGGAAAATATAACTTGCTTTTGTCCTTTTAAAAAAAAAAAAAAAAAAAAATTGTAAAACAGGACTTATATATATATATATATATATATATATTTTTTTTTTGAATTGTTATTAATTGAATTTTCTCATTCGTTGCTGCACCACCAAAACCAAAGATTTTTTAACTTAATCAAAAGAATTGCATCAGTGGGGCAAATCGAAATTACACACACAGACAATCATGATACAAAAACCCGCATTTCCCTTTTATTACTCAGCAACCTGAAATCACACAATAGAAAAACTATACATTGGTTTACTATAAACATTAAGAAAATAAATCCATATCAGACTCTGATCATGTCTGATTATCGTTGGTCATAAGGATGTCCCCCGTCTCAAAATGTAAACCATGTTGAGGAAATGTCGGTCACTGTGTGTAAATGTGTAAAGCTTGCACCATGTCACAGTAAATACGGTCCCCCTGTGTAATTAGGTATAAACTACGTGTTCCGCTCATGACATCTCCTTATTACTTATTAGAAGTTGTTCAGTGTTCATGCAACTGTGCAAACGTTTGCAGGAGTGGAAGTAGAGGTCAGAGGTAATATTGTCAAAGTCAGGATGCCTGTGCCCAAGAAATGATTATGACACTGAGACTCAGCAAACCCACAAACACACCAAACACCATAAGTGCGACAGCCTGGAAACACAGAAAGAGAGAGAGGTGAGATTTTATCTTTTCCAGTAATGTGTTAACTTAAAAATTTGTGTTTTTGTGTTTTCACCCCAATAAATTTGGAATTTCTGGTGCGGTCATTATTGACACGCAAATAAAACAGAGCAGGATACACGAACAGCAAACAGGTAGAGGTGGTGGAACCTGGAGAAAATGCGTGCACACACACACAAACAGTAAAGTCACTAGAAATAATTACTACAGTATGATTGCATTTTACTATAGTCATAACACACACACACACATACACTCACCAACTACTCCGAAGACATTCCTGATGTCCGGGACGTAGATGGCCAGTAGCTCAATAATGATAATGAGAACAAATGTGGAGACGCAGTGAGACAACCAGGAGAAGGGTCTCTCTCCTCTAAATAATGTTAACATGGCTTTACGGGCCTGAGGTCAGAGGGAGGAACACAGAGAAAGGTCAGTATGCAAATTAATAATCTAGGCTGTAGCTAATGGGAGGCTCCTGATTGTACATCCTATAATATAAATACTATGCAGTATAAATGAAAGGGCTTTGTGCATGAGCTCAGTATAGAAACAGGAGGATGGAAGTGGTGTAGAAGAAATTGTCACTCACAGGGAAGTGGATGAGAGGCACAGTGAGCAGCACAGCCAATAGGATCGCGAGGCGCACCGACATCACCAACACATCATGTGGCAGGTAAACATCATATCCTCGCAACAACTCAGAGTCTACCTGACCTGAAACACACACAATTACAGTATCTCACAAAAGTGAGTACACCCCTCACTTTTCAACAACCATTTTACTACTTCTCAAGGGACAATACTATAGAAAGGAAAATTGGATATAAGTTAGAGTAGTCAATGTGCAGCTTGTATAGCAGGACAGATTTACTGTCCTCTGCAAAGAACTCCAACATACAGCCATTATTCTCTAAACAGATGGCAACATGTGATAAAAGCTGTATGTCATAACCACACAAATCCACGTGTCCTTTTCATGATGTTCATGTTTTTGTCTGCTTGACACGACCATACAAATTTGTGTATCTTGTATAAGAGCAGTTATAATTTGGTGCTTTGAGTACAATTTTCTCATATTGAACATTGGATGTTTCACATGGCACCTCATGGCAAAGAACTCTCTGAGGAATTGATCATTAGCATTGTTCCTCTTCATAAAGATGGCCAAGGCTTTGAGAAGATCATCAACACCCTGAAACCCTTACAAAACAGTGGTCAGGGTCATACAGAGGTTTTCCAAGTTTCCTTTTGGAACAGACCTCACAAGGGTCAATCAAAAAAGTCCTTGTGCTGTGGGTCAGGTGCAGAAGCTGCTTCAAAAACAGATGGATAGGTGCTGCCAGCATTGCTTTAGAGGCAAATGCAGAAGGTCCGCTTGTCAGTGCTCAGACCATATGCTGCACACTGCAACAAGTCGGTTTGCATGGCCGTCTTCCCTCAAGGAAGCCTCTTCTTAAGCAGGTTTTACAAGAAAGCCCACAAACAGTTTGCTGAAGACAACCTGTGGAAGAGCATGAATTATTGGAACCATGTCCTGTGGTCTGATGAGATTAAGATAAACTTGTTTGGCTCAGATGGTGTCAACCATGTGTGCTGACGCCCTGGTGAGGAGTACCAAGAAAATTGTGTCTGGCCTATAGTCAAGCATGGTGGTGGTAGCATCATGGTCTGGGGCTGCATGAGTGAGCGATTAAGTTCATTGAGGGAAAAATGGATTCCATGTACTGTGACATTCTGAAGCAGAACATGAAAACGACTGCCAAGATGACAACTGCTTTGCTGAAGAAGCTAAAGGTGATGGAGTGGCCAAGTATGTCTCCTGATCTGAACCTTATGGGCACCTGTGGGGCATCCAGCTCCATCCAGCTCCGTGATGTCATTACGGAGGAGTGGAAGAGGATCCCAGCAACAACCTGTGCAGCTCTGGTGAATTCCATATCCAGGAGGATTAAGGCCGTGCTGGATAGCAATGGTGCTTCGCCCCTCTCCGCGAGACGGAACGCGACACAGTGATTCTCGGAGATTCCATCGTCCGGCATGTCCGCGCTACCGGAGCTAAAGGTAAGGTGCACACTCGCTGTTTTCCTGGTGCTCGTGTTCTTGATGTCGCTGCGCAGGTACCCGCGATCCTGAAAGAGAACTTCGGAGCGGTTGTTCTTCATGCCGGAACGAACGACACCAGGCTGAGACAAACGGAGATATTAAAGAGGGATTTCAGGATCCTGGTGGAGACGGTACGCAGCACATCACCCACAACGAGGATTATAGTGTCAGGACCTCTTCCCACTTACCAGCGAGGGGCTGAGAAGTTTAGTAGACTTTTAGCTCTAAATGAATGGTTACAGTCATGGTGTCGAGAACACAAACTTCTCTTTATTAATAACTGGAACTGTTTCTGGGAGCGCCCTAGGTTCTTCCGCCTGATGGCCTGCACCCCAGCAGAGTTGGAGCAGCAGTGCTATCAGATAACATCTCCAGGATACTTCACACCATCTGACTGGTAAGACATCAGGAAATCTTCGACAATGAGAACATTTATACAACAAACCAAATAGTTACAAGTTCACACACAGCCCAGTTTATAGAAACCGTATCTATCCTCGTAGCAAAACCAAGAAGTAAATACACAAGATCCAGAAACAATCTCATTGAAGTTAAAACTGAAAAATGCCAGATAAACAAACACCAAAAAGTTTTAAAGTTTGGTCTTTTAAACATTAGATCACTTGCACCCAAAGCACTGATTATAAATGAGATGATCACAGAGAATAATCTCGATGCACTCTGTCTCACTGAGACCTGGATTAAACCAGGTGATTATATGGGTCTAAACGAGTCGACACCGTCAGGATATGTTTATAAGCATGAGCCCGGTCAGACTGGTCGTGGGGGGGGTGTAGGAACCATTTATACTGCTTCTCTTAATGTTAGTCAGATGTTAGGATTCAGCTTTAAATCATTTGAAGTGCTCGTTCTTAAAATTGTACTTTCAGACATACATAGAAAACTCGCTCTGGTCACCGTGTACAGACCCCCAGGGCCCTACGCTGATTTTCTTCAAGAGTTTGCTTGTTTTCTATCAGATCTCTTGATCAATTTTGATAAAGTGCTGCTTGTAGGAGATTTTAATATTCATGTAGATGATGTAAACGATGCTCTAGGATTATCATTTGTTGACTTATTAAACTCTTTTGGGGTTAAACAAAACGTCACCAGACCAACTCACCGTTTTAACCACACATTAGACTTAATAATATCCCACGGAGCAGACGTCACTGATATAGATATTTTACCTCAGAGTGATGACATCACAGACCATTACCTCATACTGTACACACTACCGGTAGAGCAGATTAGCCGTGTTTTACCACGTTATCGACTTGGTAGGACTATTGTTCCAACCACTAAGGACAGATTCATAAATAACCTGCCTGATTTATCTCAATTTCTCACTAAACCCATAACTGCTAATAATCTTGATGAGATAACTAAGAACATAGACCTTATCCTCACTAGCACATTAGACACCGTTGCCCCTATCCGGTTAAAAAAGGTTAGAGAACAAGCACCTGCACCTTGGTATAATAGTCATACACATGCCCTCAAGAGAACAGCCCGTAATCTGAGAGAAAATGGAGGAAAACTAAATTGGAGGTATTTAGAATCGCGTATAAAGACAGTATGCTCAGCTACAGACGGCGCTAAAAGCTGCTAGAGCTGAACACCTGAGCAAACTTATAGAAAACAACAAAAACAATCCCAGGTTCCTTTTCAGTACAGTAGCTAAACTAACTACAAATCAGGGCTCTGAAAATTGTGTTCCATCACAGTTTAGTAGTGAGGACTTTATGATTTTCTTCACTGAAAAATAGATAACATTAGAAAAACAATTGTGGCAGTTCAACCTCTTACAGCATCTCCTGAGACAGTGTTACCTTCAACTCCACAACTCCACTGTTTTACATGTATAGGACAGGAAGAGCTGTATAATGTTATTGCCAAAGCTAAATCGACAACATGTCAGTTAGATCCAATTCCTACTAAATTACTGAAGGAAGTGTTATATACAACTGGTGAGCCTCTTCTAAATATTATTAACTCCTCACTATCTTTAGGTCACGTCCCTAAATCCCTCAAGTTAGCAGTTATTAAGCCCCTCATTAAAAACCTAATCTGGATCCAAACACGTTATCAAATTACAGACCAATTTCAAATCTCCCATTTATGTCTAAGATTTTAGAAAAGATTGTCGCTGCACAGTTATGTTCCTACCTGCAAGAGAACAATATCTTTGAAGAATTTCAGTCAGGTTTTAGGCCCCATCATAGCACAGAAACTGCTCTAGTTAAAATAACTAATGACCTGTTTTTAGCTTCAGACCAAGGCTTCATCTCGCTGTTGGTTTTACTAGATCTTAGTGCTGCATTCGACACTATAGACCATGATCTCCTCCTAGATCGCTTACAAAATTACATCGGCATTCAGGGACAGGCATTAAGCTGGTTTAAATCCTACCTGTCCGATCGTTACCATTTCGTAGATTTAAATGGAGAGCTATCCAGGCTAATGCAAGTAAATTATGGCGTGCCGCAAGGTTCAGTTCTAGGACCCTGCTCTTCACAATATACATGCTTCCGTTAGGAAATATTATTAGAAGGCATGGAATTAGCTTCCATTGTTATGCTGATGATACTCAGCTATATATCTCATCTAAACCAGGCGATACAGCTCAATTAACCCGGATAACTGAGTGTGTTAAGGAACTAAGAGATTGGATGACCCATAACTTTCTACTTTTAAATTCTGATAAGACTGAGATTTTGCTCATCGGCCCAAAAACTAGTATACAGACGCTCCAGCATCTCAACCTGCATTTAGACGGATGTTCTGTAACCACTAGTTCAACGGTAAAAGACCTGGGTGTTATTTTAGACAGCGACTTGTCTTTCAAAAATCACATCAATCAAGTTACAAAAACAGCCTTCTTTCACCTTAGAAATATTTCTAAGCTAAGAAATATGTTGTCTATATCCGATGCAGAGAAGCTCGTCCATGCGTTCATGACCTCCAGAATAGACTACTGTAATGCGTTACTAGGTGGATGTCCTGCATCATTAATAAACAAGCTTCAGTTAGTCCAGAATGCAGCAGCCAGAGTTCTTACAAGGTCAAAAAATATGATCACATAACCCCGATCTTATCGTCCCTACATTGGCTTCCTGTTAAGTTTCGAATAGACTACAAACTATTACTTCTCACTTATAAAGCACTAAATGGTTTGGCTCCCATGTATCTATCCAGTCTTTTAACACGCTACAATCCGCCACGCCCCTGAGATCTCAAAACTCTGGGCTTCTAGTAGTTCCTAGAATAGCAAAGTCCACTAAAGGTGGTAGAGCATTTTCACATTTAGCTCCTAAACTCTGGAATAGTCTTCCTGACGGTGTTCGGGGCTCAGACACACTCCCAGTTTAAGTGTAGATTAAAACATCTCTTTTAGCAAAGCCTACACATAACACACATCACATCATAACCTTGTGCTCCAGAACATCTGATCACATGCACATTATCAACTTGTGCTGTTAATATCATGAACAGCAGCTACGCTAATTCCTCTCCACTGCTTCTCTTTCTCCCCATCCCGAGACACCCTGAGGTTTGGCCAGCTCCAGTCACCTCCCACCTCGTGATGATTACGGACCTTTGAAGAAGTAGATGCCGAACTCACAAACATCCCGAACCATCTAGAGACGTACCAGTGCCATTTGGATCCCGCTACATGTGTGGAGTTTTGACATTGGACCTCCTGGAGTGTTTAAAGGCTCTGGCATGGAGAAGCTGATGCTGGATCTGTGGTGATCACAAATGCTGAGCTTATAAAACTAGGAGCTACTAACCATATAGACTGTATAAGACTGCAGAAAGAACATCACTTATAATCTTATACTCCAGTAATTATGTTAGTTCTCACTGTCCAGTGTTCTTTATTGTTGAAAGATTTATGATCAAACTCTTGATGTCACCCAGATGAGGATGGGTTCCCTTTTTGAGTCTGGTTCCTCTCAAGGTTTCTTCCTCATAACATCTAAGGGAGTTTTTCCTTGCCACAGTCGCCACGGCTTGCTCATCAGGGACAAATTCACACCATTCACCATCACTGTTGATTTGTGTAAAGCTGCTTTGAGACAATGTCTGTTGTAAAAAGCGCTATACAAATAAACTTGACTTGACTTGACTCATACTAAATATTTACACTTTGGACACAGTGTTGACATGTACTCACTTTTGTTGCCAGCTATTTTGACAATAATGGCTGTATGTTAAGTTATTTTCAGAGTGCATTCAATCTGTACTGCTATACAAGCTGCACACTGACTACTCTAAAATATATCCAAGTTTCTTTTCTTTAGTATTGTCCCTTGTGAAGATACTAAAATAGTTGCTAAAATGTAAGGGGTGTACTTACTTTTGTTAGATATTGTATATTTGCGACTGATGTAATCAATAAGTAAAACATTTGTATTTATTTTTTTACTATTTTCAAGTACATGTCCAAAGCTATTTAGGATTCAAATCCCAACTAACAAAAAATTAAAATAAAAAAAATATTATTAATAATAATTTAAAAATCATTTGCGATTGGAATTACTAAATCTCATTCTGTAAAATTATTTATTTATTACTTATTTGGGGGATCGTTTTTATTGGATAATCTATTAATCATATTTTTATAATATTTTATTTACTATTATTTCAATAATTTGTATTTATTTATTTATCTAATCTTATTTGTAATTGTTTTTATTGAAAATTTTCATAATTTATTAAGAACTGTATA